>NC_065451.1:113255827-113557510 GCF_917563875.1 Diabrotica virgifera virgifera | reverse complement strand
AAAAAATATAAAGAGGGTCCCATTTGAAATAAGAAAGTTTATTAGATTTATTCCGAAGAATGGAAAACTGGATCGATATTCCGATTCCTTAAAAAGGGGCCACCACAAAATGTAACAACTATAGAGGAGTAACACTGTTAAACAGCTGCTACAAAATATTGACATCATCAATCAGACAAAATTTCTCAAAATACATTGAAACTAAAATAGGAGACTACCAGCACGGATTTAGAGAGGGAACGTCAAAAATAGACGCAGTCCACATAATCACACAGTCAATTGAGGAATGTTACGAACATGATATCGACTTACACATCCTTTTCATAGACTTCAAGCAAACCTTTGACAGATTAACAAGACCCGACCTAATAGAAGACATGAAAACCGTATATTTACCAATGAAACTTATAAAGCTTACGAAAATGACAATGAAAGGATGGACTGCAGCAATAATTACAGATAACGGAATCAACAAAAATATAGAAATAGCAAGTGGAGTACGACAAGGCGACTCTCTATCAACATCACTATTTAATGTCGCTATAGAAGGAACAATAAGAGCTACAGAAATAAAAGGTTCGATTATAACATCGACGTCGCAACTGGTGGCGTATGCTGACGACATAGCATTAATTAGCAGAAACCTAAACAGTTTAAAGGAAGAATTTACGAAGTTATGCAAAGAAGCATCTAAAAGGGGTTTAGAAATAAGTCAGAACAAAACAAAATACCTAACATGCTCAAGCAAAAACCCAGTTAATTTGATAAGCTTAAATATTGGTGAATATGAATTTGAAAAGGTAGAACATTTTAAATACCTTGGAGTCTCAGTTAATGGAACTAATGACAGAAGTATCGAAATTAATGAAAGAATCCAGGCAGGAAACAGAACCTACTAGAAACACAGTAACTTTCTCTAAGATAAGAAGCTTACCCAGAATACAAAACTGAAAATTTACAAAGCAGCAATTAGACCAGTAATCACATATGGTGCTGAAGTAATGTGTCTGACACAGAAAGAGGAAGAAAGATTGAGGATCCTAGAAAGAAAATAATTCGGAGGATAGCAGGACCACTAAACTTAGGTAATAATGAATTTAGAAAACTCATGAACCATGAAGTAAGAGAACTTCTGAAAGGAGAAGACATCGTTAAATTTATCAAGGCACAGAGACTCAGATGGATGGGACATATAGAAAGGAGGAATCCAGAAGCCGTTATCAAGAAAACTTCCAAATGGAGACCTGTATCAGGCAGATCACGAGGAAGACCCAAAACTAGATGGGAGAACCAGATAGCAGAGGACCTTAAGAAGATGGGAGTCAGAGAATGGGTAACCAGAAGCAAAAACAGGAAGGAATGGAGGAAAATTGTAGAAGATGCCAAGTGACACAACCAATTGTAAAACCAAAATGTTAATGCGGATTGATTCACCGCGGCAAACGAATCTGAAGAGCCCAAAGGGGGCGGCAATCACTCCGCTAAGAGTGTAGATGCCATGATGAAGATGATTAGATTTCCAGAGAAACGGAAGATCTGACAACATTATACATGTTACAACATTATATCATATCGGCCGCATTCGAAGACCATTCCTCAATAAAATTTATACAAATCGTGCAGGCCGTTTCCAAATTAATTGAAGCGTTTCATTCATAAAACTTACTCTATATATAATATACTATTTTCATATTTTTAAATGTTATATTTTTTATAGCGTCCCTAGTATTAAGTTATCATAGATTTGCCCGAATTAAAAAAGCCATTTTCTCTTCCTTTTTTTCTAACACATAGTTTTGAAGATCTGTGCTCGATTTTTTATACACAGAAAAGAAATGTAGCGGACAGGGCAGAATGAAAGAAATTTTGGCGAATAAAAATAAAGAAGAGAAGGATTCTGTAGTATGCTCATGGACTTCCCCCCTCTTCTTATTCTTTAAGTGCCTTGTCCTCCTAAAACATTGGCGATCAGTCGCATGATTTTTACTTTGTCCACAGCTGACGTAATTGTTGTTGTGTTGCTCACTCCATACTACTGGCGGAGGTTCCTAAGTGCACGTTCAGAGTAGAGCGAAAAAAGAGTGCTATCAAAGAGCAAAGAGCAAAGCGGTGAAACCAAACAAGATTGATTTCTCCGCTCGCACTCTATGGTATTTTTCCGAAAAATTAATCTCGATATCCTGATAGCTGAAGTTTTTCAAAGAAAGCTGTTATGGACTCAGAAAGATTCACGATTCAGATGACGACGATGAGTTTTTAAATTTATAACTTTATGCAATTTTATAATTAAATAAATATTATGTAACTTAATAATTATTATTAGTTCTACAGTGTGGCAAAACCAAATGGAATAAATTCATTATTTAGTAAACCGACGGCTATAAGAAAAAATCCCGAAACAGGTCGATTTTTATTTTTAAATTATGATTTTTTGGCATTTACATACTAGTGACGTCATCCATCTCAACGTGATGACGTAATCGATGATTTTTTTTAATGGGAGTAGGAGCCGTGTGCTCGCTCATTTGAAAGGTTATTCAATTCTCTATGTAGTAATATAAGCATTATCATAATTATACAGGGTGTCCAACAAAATACTTATTGAATTAAATTAGAAGAAAAGAAGGATGTGTGTAATTTATTAAATCAAAATACATTTTACTGCTCTCAGAAATCAGAAAAAAAATGTTTATTTCTCAAATAAACATTGCTTTTCGTATTAATTAAATATTCGAACTGCCAAAAGGCAGGTGGGTGGCAGCTTGAACCTTGAATTTAAGCGAAAAGCAATGTTAATTTTTCAAATAATCATTTTTTTTCTGTTTCCTGACAGTAGCAAAATAATGGGCATTTTGAATGAAATAAATTACATACATTTTTCTTTTTGTTTAAATTAATTTAATTCAAAAAATTTTTTTTGACACCCTATATAAATAATTATGTTAATGTTTATACAGTAGACTCTCTCTATAACGAACACTGTTATTACGAGGTTTCGCTTATAACGAGGTACACTAGATGTCCCATGAAATTCCTATTGAACTGAACACCTCTGTAACGAGGCATATTTGGATATAACGAGGTACGAAAGATACATATTTTACGATTTCATATCCAAATATGCCTCGTTATAGAGGTGTTCAGTTCAATAGGAATTTCATGGGACATCTAGTGTACCTCGTTATAAGCCAAACCTCGTAATAATCGTGTTCGTTATAGAGAGAGTCTACTGTATTCATATGTATGCACAATACTATTGTTGTCATATATAACGAGATTACTGAGTAATACAGAGTCTACTGTATTACTAAATAGAATATAGGATAACCTTTCAAATAAGCTAGCACCCGACCCCTATTCTCATTTAAAAAATCATCGATTACGTCATCACGCCTAGATTGATGATGTCACTAGTATGGTATAAATATATGCCCAAAAATCATAATTTAAAAATCGAAATCGACCTCTTTCGGGATTTTTTCTTAAGGGGAAACAATAGCGAGCAACAGGTAGCGAAAACGCGTTCCAAAATTGCGGCTGTAATTTTGAATATTTTTTCGAGATATTTGGCACACTTATTCGTAATATAATAAAGAATGGCGGTACAGAGCCAAATGTGAAAAATATATCAACATGTGGAAATTACTCTGTAATTAAATACAATATTAAAAAAACGAGCCTGTACCGCCATTAAGAAGAACAAACAAATACACTTTCTTCAAATAAACTTTTTTATCCGATGCCTATGTGGAACTACTAATGAAAAAAAATTTTTAGTAGTCCCAAAATGACACAAAATCTAGGCATCGGATAAAAAAGTTTATTTGAAGAAAGTGTATTTTTTTGTTCTTCTTAATGGCGGTACAGGCTCGTTTTTTTAAAATTGTATTTAATTACAGAGTAATTTCCACATATTAATATATTTTTCAAATTGTGCTCTGTACCGCCATTCTTTATTATATTACGAATACGTGTGCCAAATATCTCGAAAAAATATTTAAAATTACAGCCGCAATCTTGGAACGCGTTTTTGCTACCTGTTGATCGCTACTGTTTCCTCTTAAAGTTACCGGTTTACGAAAAAATAAATTTATTCTATTTGGCTTTGTCACACAGTATAATAAATGCTTATGATAAATTAAATATGTATCTTAATAATTATGACAATGAATTCATTAAATATTACATATGTGGCAAACCAAACTTAAAGTTACAGTAAGACATTCAGCAGGTAATATGGGGTTCTTGTTGAAATTCTTCCATATCTTGGCCAATTATTAATTATTTTTTTTTGGATTTTTTCGGGTAGATTTTTTTGAATAAATGGCGAAATTCACCTTGATTACCGCGGGATTGATTAATACGATGAATTCTTTAACATTTTCCGCGAGTCAGAAAGTACCACGTTTTCAAAGAGGAGTTTTCGAAAAAAAAAAAAGAAAAAAACTATCTATGACTGCCGAGTGGGAAAGAACTAAACTCTCGTCTCGCGTAACTACCAACTCCCACTCTGGTTTAGCACTTCTTTGCTCGTGCTCTTTGCTCTTTACTCTTTGCTCTTTGCCCGCACTCTTTCTTCGCTCCACTCTGAACGTGCACTAAGCCAGGATGTTTTTCTGCGTCCGGGGCCGCACTTTCCCTCTGTCTTTCCTTCGAAAACTACATGCATCATTTCATATTTTGGATCTTTCATCACGTGGGCAAAATACTCTATGCTTCTTCTTTTTATGATATTTAGTACTTCTCTTTCTTTGTTTAGCTGCTGCATTATCGCTTGATTTGTTAGTCTGTTCATTCACGATATCATCAATATTCTGCGGTAAGTCCACATTTCAAAAGCATCAATCCTCTTACACATTGTTTCCGTCAAGTTCCATGCTTTCATTCCATAAAACAAAATACTGAACACGTAGCAGCATAGTAAGCTTATTCATAACAACTTTTATCTCTCTGCTGATTAGTAAGTACCGTTTGCATTTTCCTAAATGATGTAATCACTTGCTCTCTTCTGATTTGATTTCCTGTTATTCTGCATTTCATTTCCTGTGGACTTTGTGAACCATAATACTGATATTTTTACTTTTTCTTTCTTTGTCCCTATCATGCATTTTTTTGTTTATAAATTTTCCAGAGAAGACTAATTATATATTTTTTTTCACACTTTTCTCTAGCATGCAATAATGATCTAGTGGAAATTATTAATGGTTTCATTTAAAAATTAAACGTATGATAAAAATATCACATTTGAAATAGGTAAATATTGATACCCATTAAATAAATATTTTAAAATATAGATCAAATGTATATATACATTAATATTAATGTATCGCGTCGACCATAATAAATGAGATTTTATAAAAACATTTTTCATCAATAACATCATTTATTACTAGCTTCACTTCTCTTTAAAAATTCCCTATTTAAAACTGAATAATGATAGTTTAGTGTGTCCTGCCATGAATGTTCAATAAATCTGTGGTAAAAGACACCGAAAAAACTATTTACAAAATTAACTTTATTAATAGATGTTTAAAGTATATTTTTTCAGATAATATAAGAGTTTCCTCATCCTTAACCCGGAAGCAGCCGCGCAGTTAGAAAAAATCTAACATTTTACCTTTTTTCGTGATAACTTGACGAAAAATTTTGCGACATAACTTTCCACTCGTAAGTGCCTCGAGGAAGGGTGTAGTAGTGTGTTTTTATTTTGTCTTCTTCTTCTTCTTCTTCTTCTTCTTCTTTTTGTGGAATTTATGACTTTGGTGAGAACCAGTCAGCTTCAATAATTGTTATAAATAATATGTCTAACATTTTTAAATAGAAAAATTCCCGTTTTGATTTATTAACATTTTTAAGTTTTAAGAAATGGAAGCACAATAGCCCGAGTCCAAATTGTGGGGTACTGGTGGTTGCTGCCATATGAGGTTGAATATCTGTAGCACTATATTACCATTATGGCTGAATTTGGAAATTGTTTCAGAAAAGTAGATAGTATATCATCTGGGCCAGGACTAGAATCGTTCAAATCTATACCTAAGTGAATCATTCAATTCATGTAATATTAGGAAGTGTATTGTAATTTTCGAGATGTATTTTGTTTTCGAGAAAGGTGGGGTCGTAGCTTTCATTGAAAGGTATTTTTGTATAATTCAGTGCCAATATATTGGCAATTTCTGATGGTGATGTAATGGTTTGGTTATTTATTTTGGACTGTATATTGTGGGTGATTATTGGAAACCGGAAATTTTGCGTATTTTTTGTAAATGTTGTAGTATTCGTTTGTTTTGTTGTCCAGATATTGTTTCCGTGCTTTTTTCCTATAGGTCTGGATCCCGCGTATGAAAAAAAGTTGATTAATAGCAAGCTGAAAATTTGTTAGTACCTTAAGGGTGTCTAGTCGAACAAACTTTGATATATAGGAACACTGGAACAGGGGAAGTTTTAATTGTGGAACAGGTTAAAAATTTGGAACGGTCAGACCACGAAAACCTCACATGTATTTTGTCCGGCAGAACTTCCAATTGATTTGTTACCCTTTCATTAAACTCTCATGCACAAATCAGGCTGCTATTTATCACCAAATGGAAATTGGAATGAGTGGAACACGTAGAATATGTCAAATGACAGGAATTATGACAGGTGATAAATGGCAGTCTGATTTTTGCATGAGAGTTTAATGAAAGGGTTACAAATCAATTTTTAAGTTCTGTTGGACAAAATACATGTGACGTTTTCGTGGTCTGACCATTCCAAATTTTTAACCTGTTCCACAATTAAAACTTCCCCTGTTCCAGTGTTCCCATATATCAAAGCTTGTCCGACTAGACACCCTTAAGCTATTAACAAATTTTCAGCTTGCTATTAATCAACTTTTTTTTCATACGCGGGATCCAGACCTATTAGCTTTTACTTGTGTTTTATTTATTCTGTCCACCAGGCTGTCTGTTTTTTCATGGGATTTGTTTTACTTATTCCGCATACTTCTTTAGCTGAGTCTAGTAATAGGTGTTTAAACCAATTCCACGCTCGGTTTATATTCTCTTCGCCCGTTTCTATTATATTATTGAGTTTTTCGTTTACTTTCTTCTCATATTCTTTTGCTGTTTCTTTATTTCTGAGCTTGTAAATATTAATTGTCTCTACCTTTATCATTTTTTGGTTATCTGGTCTATTAGTTTTTATGTCTACTGTTTTCTCTCTTATCTTTGCAACAACCATGTAGTGATCAGTACATATTTCTGGGCCTCTATGTAATTTAGTATTCATAACTTTTTTTCTGTCATTGCGATCAACTGATACATAGTCAATTATGGGTTTTTCGTTACGGCTCTTTACTTTCCTTGTGTACATATGGATATATTTGTGCTTAAAGAATGTGTTAGTTATGATTAAGTTGTGGATAGTGCAAAATTCAAGCATCCTTCTCCCATTACTATTTCTAATCTGCTCCCCATACTGCCCTATGTATCTTGTGTATAACTCATCTCTTGTACCAACTCTACTATTGAAGTCGCCTATTATGTATATCTCTCCTTTAGAGCTTTCTGTTATCAGTGACAACTCATGCCAAAATTCATCTTTGTTGTATGCTGTGTCGTTTTCGTTTGGGCCATAAACTACTATTACGGTTTTTATGTGATCATTTTCTCTATTATTAATTTCTACACTCAATATTCTTTCGGACAACCTACTCATGCAGATACTATTTGATCTTCTCGGGTTCCACTATATATATATATATATATATATATATATATATATATATATATATATATATATATATATAATATATCATTGTCTGTTCATTCTCTAATTTTATTTCCTTTACCTTTAACTTTTTCTTAGTCTCAGTTATTGATAGTATGTCTAATTCAGTTGTTTCAAATTCGTCTTTTAGTTCTATTTCTTTCTCAGTTATACTTTTAATATTCCATGTTCCAATTTTCCAATATTTACCTTCATTTTTTCTTTGCTTGGATGTTTTGGTCATTTTTGTATTGCTGCATTCATTTACCATTTCCTTGTCCTTGTTCATAGCCAGTTCCCTTCCTTGATTTTCAGTCCGGCAGTTAGTTAGTTTTTTGTGGCCTTATTGCTTTTTTAGATTTTTATTGAGCCCAAGTTTTTCTTGAGATCTATTCCACGTGCGCACTTCATCATTTTGTATGTTTTTTTTAAATATAATAATGACTATGACTTTATTACCTTTGGCTCGTTCGTCTTTTCCTATTTCTCTTATAATTGTTTGTATTTTCCTCTCTTCTTATTCTTCACGTGCCACTCCTAGCGGAGATTGGAAGTCATCATAGCCACAGCATTCGTATTCGTAACTTTATGTTAATATTACGATTGCAAAAGAGTTTGCGCATTCTACTAAAGGCTGATCTAGCAATTTCTATTCTGCATTAAATCTCTTTTATTTGATCAGTATTGTCTGTGATCCAAGCACCTAGATATTTATAACAGGACACACGCTCAATCGGTGTATTGTCTATTAGAAGATTAGCTCTGATGTTCTTTGATTTCGCGATTACCATAAATTTAGTTTTCTTCAAATTAATTTTTAAGCTGTAACTGTTACAGTATATATTGAGACATTGAACGAGATGTTGTAGTTCTACTAGCGTTCCCAATAGGAGAACCGTGTCGTCAGCATACCTTATATTGTTGATCGTCTCACCGTTTTTTATCAGACCAACATCTTCTTCCGTAAGTGCTTGTTGACAGATGGCTTCACTATACAGATTAAATAAAAGTGACAATAAGATACATCCCTGTCGGACTCCTCGACAGATTTGAATTTCTTCTGTTAGCCTACCCTCAACCTTTATATTTGCTCTTTGATTCCAATATAGGTTGTATACTCGAATATCTCGACTGTCTATATTTTTGTTTATTAGAATTTGCCTTATTGGTTCATGCTGTACTTTGTCAAAGGCCTTTTCGAAATCAATAAAACAGGTGTAAATTTCTTGGTTTATGTCTAAGCATATTTGTGAGAGAACGTTCATTGCAAACAGAGCTTCAGTTCTACCCAGCCCTTTTCTGAATCCCATCTGAGTGTTACTGATGTCTACGTCTAATTTCCTGTCGTTGACATTTCAATCATTATCAATGAATATGTTAAGTCCTTTTACTTGCTTAAATTTTTTCTTATTTTGCAGTATTTTTATTTTGTCTTCTGTGGTATTCATTTCTAGTTTGAAAACGTTATTTTAGAGTTTCGTAACCTTTTTAATCTCTGCCCGAACTCCTAAGTGCGATACCCTATTATTGGATATTTGTTCTTTCATCTGGTTATGATCATCTCCAGTTATTTCTAATTCGTTAATAACGATATTGTTTTTACTTTCTCTTTTTTCTACATCTTCTATCTTCTCATGTAGTTTCTCTATATCATTGGAAAATGTATTCAAAAATCTCCTTACTAGAGAGGAAATGCGTGCGGAAAAGTGGCTGTTTTAGCACGGCTGCAGAAAATAGTATATTGTACAACAAGTGAGAAAAAGACATATTTCTCACGAGCGCTGAAGTTTGTTGGCACGAGCCAAGGCACGATGCGAGGGCCGCAAATCAAGCGAGAGAGAAATGTGTCATTTTCTCATGTGTTGTACACTGTACTTTTTCTATGGATGCGGTTTTCTCAAGAGTTCAAACTTTAAAATTAAATAGTTTAGGTGCTTTTAGGTATATTATATGCACAAATTGAAATAAAATACATATACATGTAGGTATTTAATATTCTTAAAATTTATATACATACCTTGTTTTTTAAAATTCTAATTAATAGTTATTTTTGAACAGTTTTGAAAGGTAATTCCTGGTAAGATTTGTTTTAACACATTTATTTGACAACATTGATGATTGTGTTTGTATTGTGCATTTTACCATGGAAACGGCGATCATAGTATGGAACACCGTAGGAACACCCGTGAGAAAAAATATTTCTCACTGAAATGGCCGACTTTTCTCACTGCATGAGGAATTGTTCATTTTGAATGTATCTAAGTAGTGAGAGAAATTGCATATTGTATAGTATCCATAGAAAAACATAGGTTTTATTTCTAAGCAACTTTTTCATAACAACAATTATTTGGAATAAAAAACACTGGGGAGATAATTCGCTCCACCTGGTACTAATAGTTATTTTAATATTGACTTCTTATTAGGAAGGTTAATTACGTATACAGTAATTAGCACGCTAGATACCGGCAAAATAACGCAAAAAATGGAAAACATAATACATTGTGAAATAAAAAGAGATGAAACTAGTAGAGGTGAAAATTATCGATTTAAACGTATACATTAATATTATATTACATATTGTAGTTTCCCACCTTTGGACGTCTGTGACAGGAGTATTTTATAAAATTCTCCTGTCACAGTGACAGTTGTCATGTCTAAAGGTGGGAAACTATGTAATTTAATGTTGATTTATACATCTACATCGATAATTTTCACCTCTTAGTTTCATCTCCTTTTACTGCACTATGTATTAGGTTTTCCATCTTTTGCGTTATTTTGCCGATTATTAATGCGCTCATCACTGTATACACTTTTCGTCAGTAAGCGCAATAAACGGAAATTTCATGTACACAAATCTTGTTAACTGAGTGTATTTATTCAAAAATACATCCACAAATCATTTTCATAGAAAAAAGGAAAAGGATAGCTTCGATTTCCAATTAAAACCTCAATGATTCTCGTCGATTGCATGGATATAGAATATTCTAGGACCATGCATGTCCGCTCGCTGGTAATTACCGTAAATCTGGAAAGAAAGACTGTATTTCATGAGGTGACACTACACCAGCGTGGGATTTCTGTAGAATTCGAATACCTTTGAAATAAATCGTAAGTGAAAAATATGTTGTCCTGCAAATCGAATTTCTATTGATAACAATAAATTTTCGAGCGGTAGACAGGTTTGTAGAAAGCAGTAAAGAGAGGCGTACTATATTTATGGGACATGTGTGTAAGTGGTGAAAAAATTCTAGCGGAAAATCAGAATTAATAGCTTTTTATATTTTGTATGCTTCTAGAAAGGAAAACGCATTTGAACTTATATCTAAGGTGACGTAAAGAATTGCTACTTCAAAAAAGTTAGTATTAGGATTTAGAAAAGCTTGAGCTAAAGGTTGCATATATTGTTAAAATAAAAAAAAAGTTATGTGAAGTAAAGTGCTGCGTATGGACTTTTTTAATGTAAGAACGTCTACAGCAGGGGTGGCCAAATACTTCTAAGCGCGGGCCAAAATGAAATTTTCAAAATGTCTCCCGGGCCGGAGTATATGGTTCTTTCCTGCTCAAGAATTTGTTTTTACAAAAATACTGTAAGTATCATTTTAAAGCATTTGGACTGTTAAGAAGAGATGCCTAATAGTAATAATAGATTGTCTTACTTGGGTGTACAACTCTACATGCGAACAATTTGGGCCCAGGAAAATATGTCACATATTTTTTAAAGAAATATGTTCCATTATATTAAATGAATGGTATTTAATGAATGGAAATTTACCCCAACCCCCCTCCGTGGGGGGTCAAGTTTAGTATCATTCAATAGATTTTTGAAATATATTGCAGACGTATTTTCTAGTTTTTCGATCTGACGTTCATTTCGCGAAATATTCGATTTTCTTTCGTAAAAGTTTTTGAGTCATCCATTGTCTTACGCCCCTCAAATCGTCAGATTTTTGAAACATACACTTTGTAACTGCAAAAATCCCCATTATATATTTTATTATTTATGTGAACACTACGCACACTAATACTGTTGATTCAACAACATCGCATAGAGGAGATTAACAAAGTTGCTTGTTGGATTTTTCAACGGACCGGATAAAATAAGCAAAAGGGCCGGATTCGGCCCGCGGCTTTTGCCCAACCCTGGTCTACAGCGTATTTCTCTATTCGATTGACTATCCTCATCTCAAAAAGATGGTCAACAGACTTGTGGGGGCAAAATTACGAAAAAAAAATCGTGACAGTGACAAAAGGGACAAATAGTGAAATTAAAAAAAGAAATGTTGAAAGATTCAAAAGTCCAACAAAGAGACAAGAATATTCAAATGCTCTCCAAATAAAACTCAACGAAATCAGAGAGGAAGATACTGCAGACGAGGAATGGAGACAACTAAAAACAATAATAACTGAGTCTGCAGAGGAAACTGTTGGAAAAATCAAAAGGCAAATAAATGCGGAATGGTACGCTGATTAATGCAGAACTGAAGTAGAGGAAAATAGACAAGCTAGGCTTGACCAGCTTCAAAGAAACACAAGATATAGCAGGGAGAGTTATA
The DNA here is from genome assembly GCF_917563875.1 of Diabrotica virgifera virgifera. Classification (NCBI taxonomy): domain Eukaryota; kingdom Metazoa; phylum Arthropoda; class Insecta; order Coleoptera; family Chrysomelidae; genus Diabrotica; species Diabrotica virgifera. Next base: position 113,545,211 of record NC_065451.1, on the reverse strand, counting down.
ATGAAAACAGAATAAAAGCGACTAGAATATGCAGAAAAAAAAGAGAGGCTTTGAAAAAAGAAGTACAAGAAATCCTAGAGTATAACAACAGGCGCGAAAGCGTAAAATTCTGTAAAAAAATAAAAGAAAGCACACAGTCATTTTGACCAAAATTGACAATATTTTGCAAAGACAAGGACGGAGAGCTACTGGTAGAGAAGCAAAAAATTAGAATGAGATGGAAAGAATACTTCGAAGAAGCAGACAATGAAAATGACCAAAACGAGAAAATATATTATACGGCTTAGCAGCACATTAAAAATCCGAGTTATTAAGAAGTAGTCCAAATATTAAACAAACTAAAAAACAATAATAGGAGCGAAGTATGCTAAATGTGCAATCACTCGAGAGCTTTGGGGACCTATTGGGTTGTGAAGAGTAGGTCCTGAAACCAAAAAAAGTTAAGTAAAGTTTTCCATTTTAGTGGGAGCTTGCCATTTTTTAATTTAATTTTCCATTTCCAACAATCGTTTTTTCCAATTATAGCGCCATGTATCCATAATTTGAAAAAATGTTTCAAATAAAAGTTGCTTATTTTTACGTGAAGAATTTAAATCTGGAATAAAAATTTAGGGCTCCTATTTAAGAGTTTAAAGTAACCCCCCACCCCAACTCCGTGAGGGGTCGTGTTTGGTACCATTCGATAGATTTTAAAAAAATATTGATTAAGTGTATTTTGCAGTTTTTCGATCTAATGTTTATTTTGCGAAATATCGCGGGATTTGTTTTTAAAATTTTAAATTTACCCCCCACCACTTACCGTGGGGGTCATGTTTGGTATCATTCGATAGATTTTTGAAAAATATAGAACAAGTATTTTTTAGTTTTTCGATCTAACGTTCATTTCGCGAATTATTCGCTTATTTTTGTGAAATTTTTAACTCACCCATTTCCTTACGCCACGCTCAAATCGTCAGATTTTTTAAATATACACTGCTTTGCATGTCCTTAACTTACATTATCTTAATCTGACAATTTCAAGTATAGTTAAGGATAGATTTTTTTTTCGGGCCCCCTAACGAACTCTCTGTGTTAAGAGCCAATATATGGTAGATGTACATCTGGAGGGCATCAGGTTTCTCCCCATATAATAATCTGACGCGCTCCAGTAACTACAAAAATCCCTGCTTGGGCTCCCCTACCAAAAGTAACTGACGTAATTTGGGCAGAATTATTAAAGCATGCAGGATCCGAACTTTGGTGAAGAGTTCGTGCGGGAGGAATGGACAGTAGTTGGCCTTATACAGCCAATATCTAAAAAAAGAGATAAGAGGGAATGCCCGAATTATAGGATAATTACACTGCTAAATGTAATATAATCTACAGATGAAGTAGTTTTCAATCCTAGTAGCAAAATTAATAATATTGAAAATATTAAAAATACTACTAAAAGATTTTTAAATTGAAAACTTATTGGTATGTTTCCCTGGTGACACCTCCAAGGCTTCTACAATTTGCAAGCCAAATGGATGCTGCAGTGAAGACAAAGGGAAGGAATTCTACACTATGCAATTCACATCCCCCGTCTGCAGCTTGGTAAAGTTCCAACGGAAAATGCACCTGGTTACTCTACGGAGTAATACGACTATAAAATAAAAATGTATAACCATTTTTATTCAGTTGCAATGCGAAGGCAAAACAATCTTTCTTTTCAAATAGAATAGGAAGCGCAGTCCAGTCCTCTGAATCGCGATTTTCGGCTCTTATAGGAGCCTCATCGGAAAGAACGTAGGCACTGTTCTCCATACCCCAACTGACCAGCGCCGAGAGTTTTTCCCACCCATTGCAACCGAAGTGAAGGTATTAGGTGACTAGCGTCATCTGGCAATTGAAAGATGAAGTAGTTTCCAATCCTAATAGCAAAATTGAAAACTTATTGGTACATTTTCCTGGTGACACCTCCAAGGCTTCTACAATTTGCAAGCCAAATGGATGCTGCAGTGAAGTGCAGTGCTTCACTTCGGTTGCAATGGGTGGGAAAAACTCTCGGCGCTGGTCAGTTGGTGTATGGAGAACAGCGCCTACGTTCTTTCCGATGAGGCTAAAATAAGAGCCAAAAATCGCGATTCAGAGGACTGGACTGCACTCCGTATTCTAATTGAAAAGTAAGATTGTTTTGTCTTCGCATTGCAACTGAATAAAAATGGTATACATTTTTATTTTATAGTCGTATTACTCCGTAGAGTAACCAGGTGCATTTTCCGTTGGAACTTTACCAAGCTGCAGACGGGGGATCTGAATTGCATAATGTAGAATTCCTTCCCTTTGTCGTCACTGCAGCATCCATTTGGCTTGCAAATTGTACAAGCCTTGGAGGTGTCACCAGGGAAATGTACCAATTAATTTTCAATTTAAAAATCTTTTAGTAATATTTTTAATATTTTCAATATTATTAATTTTGCTATTAGGATTTAAAACTACTTCATCTTTCAATTGCCAGATGACGCTAGTCACCTAATACCTTCACTTAGGTTGCAATGGGTGGGAAAAACTCTCGGCGCTGGTCAGTTGGGGTATGGAGAACAGTGCCTACGTTCTTTCCGATGAGGCTCCAATAAGAGCCGAAAATCGCGATTCAGAGGACTGGACTGCGCTCCGTATTCTAATTGAAAAGTAAGATTGTTTTGCCTTCGCATTGCAACTGAATAAAAATGGTATACATTTTTATTTTGTAATATATACAATTTTTTCTGATATAACATACAATAGATTGTTAAAATACTCAGAAAATATAATTGTTGATTATAAAAATGGATTCAGGCTAAATAGAGCCACTACAGATAATATATTCATACTAAGAAGGATACAAGAAAAAGCTTATGAATACGACATAGAACTATATAACATGTTTATAGACTTTACAAGCTTTTGATAGTGGGCAAAAGACAAAATCCTGGAAGACCTTCGTAATCTAGATGTACCTAAAAAATATATCAGCTTCATAACAATGACGTTGCAGGGTTCAAAAGCCACAGTAAGAATAGATGGAAAACTGACTCCCCTGTTTGACATCAACATGGGAGTGAGACAGGGAAACGCTATATCAACCATGCTATTCAACCTAGTTCTTGAGGCAGTCATCAGAAAAACCAATGTAAGCGGTCATAACACCAATACAGCACAAATTACAGGAGATGCAGACAATGTAGCTATCATTAGTATTAACAAGCCCCGACTAATGGAAGCGTTCAAAGAAATTGATCTTGAAGCACGATAAAGTGGATTTAAGATAAACGAAGCAAAAACGAAGTACATGACCGTCAAAAAGACACCTGACAACGAAAATAATATTACAATAGACAACTATACTATTGAACGTGTGGATGCCTTTTCAAATATGGGCACAGAAATCAATAAGAAGTAAGTAGCGAAATTAGTGCACGTATTTCCAGTGGGAATCGTACATAATATACAAATAGAAATTGATGACATCTAAATCATTACACAAATGAACCAAACTGACTATCTACAGAACATTGTTTAGACCCATAGTTACCTATGGTTATGAAACCTAGGTAATGACAAAAAAGATGAAGCTCAACTCAAGATATTCGAGAGAAAAATACTGAGAAAACTATATATCTCGGTGCACGAGGAAGATGGTACATGGAGAATCAGGAGAAACGAGAAAGTTAATGAATTGAATCAAGGTTATGATATTGTAAAATTTGTGAAAAGTCAAGGATTGACATGGCTGGTACATGTACAGAGACAGAGACACATAACAAAAAGTTATGTGAAGTAAAGTGCTGCGTGCGGACTTTTTTAATATAAGAACGTCTACAGGGTGTTTCTGCATTGAATTGACAACGTTCAACATAAAAAAATTCCTGCTACGTGATGAATTTTGATATTAGAATTTCTTAGCTACATGCAATCGGTTAAAATACATATATATCTGTCTAATTATTTATTTGAAACTTTCCAACCGACTGTTAAAACTAATTATGATTATTAAAAACTATATGTGAAAAGAAGTATCAAGCGATCTACTTTTCCTTTAAGTGCCATCTCCGCGACGCAGGTTGGCAATCATACCCATAAACTCTTTATAGTCCAGGGTAATAAGGTTTTTTCCATGACACTTCAACAGCCAGGGTACTGAAGGGTTTTTTCGACAGGTACTACCTATAAGAACAAAATGTTACTATTTCCTCCATAGGATCTGACGGCCATTTTTATTTATAAACAATTTAGTGTCAAAAATGGTCTTTTTTCTTTTTTTTTTCAAATTAATGGAAAACAGTAAGACCTACTGTTTTCCTAGTACAAAAGTCTTCGAGAGAATGGAAAATGCTTTAAAATGGTGTACGACAAAGTTTAATATACTCATTTATTGTTAATATATTTGCGAAAAAAGAGCGAAATTAAAAAAAAATAATTTTGTAATAACTATTGTCAAAATACGTGTAGAGCTTTGAAATTTTTGTCAAATTAGGGTTCTTTGGTGCTTAATATGTGCAAAAAATTTCAAAGCGATTCATTCAATTGTTTACATTTTATTCAAATTGTTTTTCCCAGAGACCTTTTTTTTGCAATAACATAAGTCAGAAAAAAACAATGTTAGAACCATTCTACAGGTGTCAAATGAAAGAGCATGAGCTAAACTTTCAAATTGGTTTAAAAAAGTGAATACAAAATTCATTTATTAGTAATAAATAATTATGCAAAAGTATGGTCAATTTTTCCTAAAAAACTTTTTATTTTTTTTATATTATAATAACTTTTATATGTATTTACTAGCTGACCCGGTGAAATTCGTTGCACCTTTTAGATAATGTGTCATAATTTTAATTCTAGATCAATTGGTCGAACGTAATTGCTAGAGATCAATAACTCAAAATCAACTGCTCGTAAATGAATTGCTCGATATAAAAATTAATCGAAATATAAATTGCTCGAATAAAAAAGAAAATTATATGTCCAACTATTTATTCACAATAATGCAAAATTTGTAGGTATATAAGAGAGGTACATTTAATAGGACAAATTATGTGATATTTCACCTATATAATCACAAATATTAATTTGTGGTTCATAATAATTGTTTATTAAACGCAATAACCTATCAACACTATCTCTATATCTTCTATGACCATTTTGAGGTTGTTTGCCACTTATGTATACCCTTTCTCAGAGGCATCTTTCAGTGCATCACAGTTTTTCGATTTCTTTCTAACGCATTAATTTGGAAGTGACAGAAAGAAGGTACGTCCGTGATCACAGTTTTTTATAACATTTATTCTAATTGTTGATAGATGGCGCAATAATCGAACAAAAAATGATTTACGAATTATATATACGACTATAATCTGTACAATTTATAAGACTATACAAATCAAAGAAAATACTATTTTATAAATGCAATAAACACATTTAATTTGTTTTTATACCAAATTCCAAATTAAAGAGTTAAACTGCAATACCTTTTTCATATTTGGCTGATTACGATTCTGACAACTGTCACATTTAACTTAAATGTCAGATTATAATAAATGTTATAAATGTGTATTATCACGGACCTTCCTTTTTTGCGGTCACTTGTGACATACTGAAAATGCCTCTGAGAAGGACCATACTGTTCAATTTTTAGTTCAATTTAAACTTTGTTCTTGTTCTAGAGCGGAAATAAATTTCCGCCGTTATTTTTCTTATATTTCCAAAGCTCAAACATATTTTAGATTTATAATAAAGATGTTTTCAGCATAAATTAATATACGATTATATACGTGGAATATCATATAATTTGTCCTATTATACTATCTTTCTTATGTCTATATTTTGTATTATTGTGAATATGTAAATATTTTGGATATACAATTTTCTTTTTTATTCGAGCAATTGACTTCGAGTAAATGTGGCCTTTCGGCAGTTGCTTTTCTCTGGAATAATTGTATAAACTCTAAAAAACGTATATGTTCTACAAAATATTTTATAGGAAAATTTTTTTATTAACGATGGCCATTGATTTTATGCTTCTGTATTTTGGTAAAATTTTAAAAGCATTATAAAGATTAAACTGACGGACGGACCTATTGAGACAGAGAGCGAAGTGTTCTTGCTCCAGTTTTTTGCGAAAAATTTGATTATTATAGTAGAGATACACGCCTTCGCCAAAATTTTGATTATTCTACCAGAGATGCGCCTCCACCAAAAGCATCTGCCAAAATTTTGATTATACCAGATATGCGTCTCTGTCAAAATTTTGATTATTATACCAGAGATGTGCCTGCACCAAAAGCATCCGCTAAAATTTTGATTATACCAGATATGCGCATCCGCCAAAATTTTGATTATTATGCCAGAGACATGGTCCTTCGGCAAAATTTTGAAATATTTTTTGTACATTAAAAATAGTAATGGTACAGTTAAAAACTTCATATTTTCACAGATTTTAGTACAATTTTCGCTCAATCTTCTCGTGTGCTTAACGTCGTCTCTCGTGTTGTCCTACGGCCTCGTTTTGTTATCTCGGAAAATAATTGAGCTAAAGAGATGATTTATATATCGTTGGATAACGAATTCGCAAGGAGTCTAACTGCCAAATTACATGAAAATCGGTCAAATCGTTTCGGAGGAGTACGGTAACAAATCCTGTGAAAGAGAATTTTATATAATAGATAGATGTAAAATATTTAAATGGCTATTAAAAAATAACGGTTAAAGATAAAAAAGTGAAAATTTAGGATTGTATCTATATTTTGGTTCTACATCGTATAAAATTAAGAAAAAAGAGTTTGTCCAAAAAAATTTAAAAAAATTTCAGGGGACAAGCCCCCTTTTCACTTAGGTATACCGTACCACTTCAGAAACCATCCCGGGCTCATGCACAACTTTGATTAAGGTCATCATACGATCAAATGCATAGTTTGCGAGTCTATAGGGAACATACATACATACATACAAACATTCATTTTTTATTTATATAGATTACAATTTTTCATCAATTATCATATATAGTCCGTCCGCTATAACTTTTTCCATGCGGTACGATTCATTTTCAATCAAATTAAGTCAAAACTTAAATTGAAACGAACGTCGATGTGTATATACATTTTGTATACTGTATATTATACATAAACTACACACATCGGCGTACGTTTCACTTTCTGTTTTGACTTAATTTGATTGAAAATAAATCGTACCGCATGGGAAAATTTATAACGGACGGAATATACATAACATTACTTGGCAGCTGTGCACCTAAAACACTGTAAGAAAATAGATTTTTTTGAAAAATATTATTCAAAAACTTATAAGGAAAAATTGACGATACTTTTGCATAATTATTTATTACTATTAAATTCATTTCTTATTCTCTTTTTTTAAGCCAGTTTGAAAGTATAGCTCATGCTCTTTCTTTTGGAGCCTGTTGAATTGTTCTAACATTACTTTTTTCTGATTTATGTTATTACAAAAAAACCCTATGGGATAAACAATTTGAATAAAATTTAACCAATTGAATAAATCGTTTTGAAATTTTTGTCATATCTCCAAAGACCTTGTCTCCAAAGATTTCTCATTTGACAAAAATTTCAAAGCTGTACACTTATTAAACGCTTTTCTTTACTTCAATAGTTTGCATCAAACTTTTAGACGTTAATTTGACTGACTTTTCTTCAATGCAAATGAATAAAAATTTGCAGGTATATGCATTCGCGCGAACAATATATGCATAGAAAATAAAAAAAATTATGTTTATTAATAATTATTTAAATAAAAAAAAAACGATTTTAATGGAAAATGCTTAAATTCTCTTGTTTTTTACAATGTAGAAACTTGAAACTTTTACGGATAGTTGCTAATGATATGAACTATACATAATTTCACTTTTTACGTTAATTGGTTACGTTATGCTTCATAAATAAACAATAAAGTTTCAAATTTTGAACGCTCATATATTTTTTTATATATAAATCGGCGTTTATTCGTGTCAAATTTTAATACGATACGAAACAAAACTTCAACCAAAACTTGTTAAATACCATATAAACCAAAACTAATTAAAAAAATTCGTGTTTTTATCGTAGTCTTAGAAAAACCACCGGTAGAGACGTTTTTGCTACAATTAACATTAGAATTCGTTTTGTCGTATTAATTAATTAAACGCTTTTCTTCAATCGCTAGTTCAATCGTTTGGGTCAAATATTTGGACGTTAATTTGACTGCCTTTTATTCAATGCAAATGACCAAAAATTTACAGACATGCATTCGCGGGAACAATACACGAATAGTCAATAAATTTTTTTTTGTTTATTAATTGTTTAAATAAAAAACGATTTTAAGGGAAAATGCTTAAATTCTCTTGTTTTTTACAATGAAGAAACTTGAAACTATTACAGGTTGTAGCTTGTACTTTCCATTAATTTGAAAAAAAAAGGAAAAAAGGCCGTTTTCTGATACTAAATTGTTTATAAATAAAAATGACCGCCAGATCCTAGGAAATAGTTACAATTTGTTCTTATAGGTTTTACCTGTCGAAAAAATACTTCAGTACCCTGGCTGTTGAAGTGTCACGAACAGGGTATATTTTTGTCTTAATACCCTGGCCTATTAACACTTTTCCAAATGTCCACATTTCAAACGCGGTAGTCGATTTATTTAATTTCGGTTTAATGCCCATGATTCAGCTCCATAGTAAAGCACACTGTGTTAATAACATTTAATTAGCCTTAATCTGAGTTCCAATGTCAGATCTTTGCTGCATGAAATATTTTTCATTTTCAGGAAGTTGGCACGTGCTTTTTTAATTCTCACTCTGTATATATTTTTACTCTCTCAATCTGCTGGCCACCTACCGTTAATATTTCGTTTGTATTGTTGTTCTTGCTAATTATCATAATTTTATTTTTTTATGTTAAAAGAGAGTCCATATTCTCCACCATATCTTAATATTTTGTTCATTATTCTTTCTAAGTCTTCCAAGTTGTCGGCTATTATAACTGTATCGTCGGCATACCTAAAGTTATTAATTAAACTTCCATTCACTTTTATGCCGACGGTCTCGTTTACCAAAGCTTCTTATATAATTTCTTCAGAACAAGCATTAAACAATAACGGCGACAGTATGCAACCTTGCCTGACTCCTCTTCTTATCTCCATTTATTCTGGCACTTGTCTTCCAATTTTCAAATTTGATCGTTGGCTGTAGAATAAATTTGATATCAATGTTACATACCCCACATCCAGATTCTTGCTTTGAGTACTTCAATAATCAATACCTAAAATATAGGTTGACCATTCTGTTTCAATACGGTGTTCTAATAATCCGAATACCTTTTTTTCCTGTATGATGGACATGAGTACAGTATGGAACAGTAGCGTACTGATATAGCTTAGCGGGCCCTGGTTCCAGTTGGGATGCGGGCCCCCGCCCAAAGCATTAAATATAAATCATCATAAAATCATTATATCATAAATTATATCATAAAATATATCATAAAACTCAAGCTAATTTATAGTCCATTGTGCCGATGTGCGCTTTTGCCCTGGGGGTGACTTTCACCCCCTCTTGGGGGTAAAAAAATATGTGTCAAAACTAAGTCCGGAAATGGGTAAACTGACTAATTTTAAGTAACTTTTTTCGCCAAGTCAACACTTTTCGAGTTATTTGCAAGTGAATATGTTCATTTTTCAACAAAATAACCACATTTTTAGACGGTTTTTCGCAAATAACTTGAAAAGTAAGTACTTGTCGAAAAAACGTTTTTATTAAAAATATAGCCTATAAAAAAGTAAAAAAAAATGGTGTACGCGTTAGGTCTCTGGATCTCGCAGAACCAGAGTTATAGCCAATGAAAAATAAATTCATATTCACCAAATTTCAAATAGAATATTTCGACGTGAAATATCCAAAAATTAAGCACTTTTTGGGGAAAACCTATTATAACTTTTGTGAATTGTTTAAAAAAGCTTTATTTCTGTTTTTATAAAAAGTTTCTAGCATTAAATTTAACCCGCCAGTGGTCGCTATATGAGATTTTCTCTCACGCTTTCAGAAGGTTTCTCACAACTTTTTTTCTGGGAAATTATACGCGCTGTAGTTCCTTCTAGTCTCCTAATTATCCTCTCTCGACAATCTAATAGACTCGTCCGCTCAGATAGTGACTCAGTTTACTTAGTATCACCATATTGTTGAGTCAGTGCGCTTCATGTGAGACATTCTCTCATCAAGCGACCACCGGCGTCACCAACTGTGTATAAAAATTAATTTTATTTTTCCCCTTAAAACCTAAAATAATATCCTTTTATGATGTAATAAAAGGCACCGTGGATGTGGTCGATGATATGAAAATCCTATATTCTGTTTCACGGGTTATTTGTAGATGGTCACTTACCATATATTTTTTAATGTTAAATATTGGCGGCATCAATAGTCACATTTTATATAAAGATAATAATAATAAAACAGAAAAACGTCATGTCTTTTTAAAGCAAATGGCTTTATCGTTGATGAAACATCATCTTTTTTGTAAAATTTTGTAAAGAAATGCAAAAGGTGGATATGTGAGAGAAAATCTCACGCGCGACCACTCGCGTAACAACCTACCTAGCGACCAATGCCGGGTTAAGCAAGTTACGCTCAAAATAAAGTTGGTCCCTTTTGTTTTGTAAAAAAAAATCGGGAAGACCACCCCCTAATTAGCAACTTAAATTAAATTAATCGTTGCCGCTCCACAAATTATTTTACTTATGTTGTGTTTATATGGTCTGTAAGTTTGATCGATTCAAAGTGCTTATTTTTGAAAAAAATTGGTTTCAAAGTAAAATTTTTAAAAATTTAAATTTTGAAAAATGTGCTTTTTTTCAAAATAACTTAAAAATGATTAGAGATACCAAAAATCTCGAAAAACCAAAAAGTCAGATTGGCTTTTCTGAAAATCATGTATTTTTTTTGTTTTTCTGTTAGACAAAAATTGATTAAGATTTGGTGTTTCTAAATTTGCATACATTCGTGATCAGTGACTCGTTCAACCCCTTTTAACTACAGCCCTTTCAATTATAAGGACTTTGAACCGATGAAACTTACAGATCATATAAACAATATATACACGAGTCAAGAAACTTCTGAAGTCGTTGTTCATTAAGAAAGTTGTTCATTTAAGATACTAATTAGGGGGTGATTTTCTCGATTTTTTTACCAAATCCAAAAGGGAATAACTTTATTTTGAGCGTAACTTGTTTAACTTTGATGCTAGAAATTTTTTTTATAAAACAAAAATGAAGCTTTTTTAAACACTTTAAAGAAGTTGTAATGAGTTTTCCCCGAAATGTGCTTCATTTTTGGTTATTTCACGTTAAAATATTCCATTTGGAATTTGACGAATATGAACCTATTTTTCATTAGCTCTAACTCTGCTTTTACTAGGTGTAGAGACGTGATATATACACCATTTTTTTATAAATTTTTTACAGGCTATATTTTCGCTAAGGATGTTTTTTCGACAAAATACATACTATTTGAGTTATTTGCGAGAAACCGTCTAAAAGCGTGGTTATTTTGTTGAAAAAATGAACATATTCACTGCCAAATAACTCGAAAAGTATTGACTTAGTGAAAAAACACCATAGAACAAAAGTTACTTAAAATTAGCCAGTTTATCCATTTCCTGACTTTCTTTGGACGAATATTTTTTCACCCGCAACAGGGGGTGAAAACCACCCCCAGTGCAAAAGCATATATCGGCACAATATGGGGTTGATATCTTTTATAAAACGACGAGATTTTCTTAAAAAGAAATTAGTGTCTATATATACAAGGGTCTTGTTATTCTTACCACTATTGTCTATATTAAAATTTAATTTCAATTTTTAAGAATTACCTACCTATATAAAAGTACAGGCTGAATGATGACGGTCCTATAAACACGAGTATCGAGCCTACTGTATTGAAACTTTGTAGTTAACCTACCTACATCTTATTCATGAATCTTGCTAATATAAAAAATATAAGTCTTTGAGTTATCATATTAGGCAGGCCCTGGCGGTTAGCCTTTACAGGTGTTGAAATATGGGCTTTGGAAAGCAGGTAAAACTAGTAAGGAACCTTACAACAGTATTGTACACTGTATTTCAATAAATTTTGTTTTCAAATTTTTTGGGAATAGGAATTCTTCGTTTTGATTTATAAGTACCTACACAAAAATTAAAATTAAGCAGTTACATTTCCTATGTGTGTACTTGTGTAGTTCAAAATGTCCCCATCAAATTAGAAACAAAAAAAGCAAAAAGCGCGTTAAAGCGGGCCCCTGTGGGGCCCGAGCCCTGGTTCCGCGGAATCTGCGGAACCATGCTCAGTACGCCACTGGTATGAAATACATGATCAAAAATCTTTTGATAGTCGATATAATAAATAAATATACCTACCCTTGTTTTGATAGTATAGGCCTGGATCCCGCGTACCAAAAAATAGTTTATTAATAGCAAGCTGAAAATTTGTTAATAGCTTAACGGTGTCTAGTCGGACAAACTTTGATGTACGGCAACACTGGAACAGGGGTTGGAAGTTTTAAATGTGGAACAGTTTACAGGTTTCTGACGTCAGACTACGAAAACGTCCCATGTGTTTTGTCGAACAGAACTTTCATTTGATTTGTTACCCTTTCATTAAACTGTCATGCAAAAATCAGACTGCTATTTAACACCAATTAGTTCCTGTCATTTGGCATGTTCTACGTGTCGGACTTATCAAAATGCCCAAAATATTTGTCGGACAAACATTTTTTCATGTATTATGCTTTATGCCCACGAAGAGACTTAAAAGGCCAATAAGACGAAATACACCCATTGAAATGAAATGAAAATGAATTATCCCTCTATAGTCTAGGCGCCAGAGGGGTCACCGTGTCATATTCAATTCTGATGGACAAACTCAACGGTTTCTTATGGATTTTTGGCTGATAATTACGAATTTAGAGGGGAATTTCGATCCGAGTGGTCAAAAAATTGTTACAAACAATTTAATTGTTTATAAGGCTTATAACTAAAAGAGATAAAAAAATGTTTCAAATAAAATTTTTTCTTTAATAAAAAACGTAGAAAATACCGTTAACTAAACTTAAATCTAATAATTAGAACTCAAGATATTGTAAAATTAGTGCAAAACGCAAATTGCAAATTGTAAAATAAGTATTTTTCGAAGTTTCAAGCAAATTTGAGCTATAAACATTTATACTTTATTGAACAATAATGACATAAAAACTTAAAAGGAACAATTTGAGGTTATGAAAATGTTCATAAGTTTATTTTTGGCCAAGATATCGATATTTTAATGGCGCGCGCTATGAGGCGCAAGATCGGCTCACCGCGTAAAGGTTCACGCGCTAACTTCTCGCTGCAAATTATAATTTCTATGTTTACATACGTTATCTTCATTTTTCATTTTTGAAGATCCTAATAAAATTTTATCATATAATTCTTATAATTAAATCATCATACTGTACCTCGTATCACCTTTCATTATATTTACATTGTCTTCTATTTGTTGCACTAAATGAGAAAAAAAAACATTAAAAACTAATATTTCAGAAGTATAACTAAAAAGTAAGTTGATATTATTTATTAATACTATTTTTACAAGCATTTTTTTCATGCATCTGCAAATCTGCATAGAGATATACAGGGAATATCAGCTTTTTTACATCTGCATAAGTTCTTAGCGAAATTTTAACAGTTACATGGTGGTACAAGTCTGTTCTTGTAGGCAGTAAAACTAAAACTTTTTGAGGCTTCAGAATCTAATTATCTATATGATATCCATATAAAGTGGATCTAGTTCTTTTGCAGCATCATCAAGGCCCGTCAATTGTGTGTATGCCGCCACATCATAATGCTCGTTTTATATGCAATGATGATGCTGCAAAAGAACTCGATCCATTTTTATATGAATATCACATATTGGCTCATTTTTATGTGTAGAAGCCGAGTTACGATCGATAAAGCGTCGAAGAATACATACTTACTTGACTGTGAGCCAATCTTGCGCCTCATAGCGCGCCATTAAAATATCGAAATCTTAGCCAAAAATAAACTTACGAACATTTTCTTAAGCTCAAATTGTTCCTTTTGAGTTGTTTTATGATTATTGTTAATTAAAGTATAAATGTTTATAGCTCAAGTTTGCTTGAAACCTTTATAAACAAATTAATGTACAATTTTTTAAAGAAAATGATAACTTCAAACGTATATAACTTTAAAACAAATAAAGATCAAATAATTTAACAAACTTTGTTTGGAAGCCTCTTAATTAAGATTTAAAAGGACATCTTATGAGCCTCATTTGCATGCGAGAAGCCGAGTTACGATCGGTAAAGCTTCGAAAAATACTTATTTTGCAATTTGCAATTTGCATTGTGCACTAATTTTACAATCTCTTGAGTTCTAATTGTCGGATTTAAGTTTAGTAAACGGTTGCTTCCTTGTTTTTTATTAGGGAATAAATTTTATATGAAACATTTTTTATCTCTTTTAGTTTATGAGCCAGAGCCTTATAAACAATTTATAAACAATTAAATTGTTTATAACAATTTTTTGACCACTCGGATCGAAATCCCCCCTCGAAATTCGTAATCAGCAGCCCAAAATCCATAAGAAACCGTTGAGTTTGTCCATCAGAATTGAAAATGACACGGTGACCTCTACTTGGCGCCTAGACTAGACTACATCAATTTGGGTTTAGAAATAATCACGCAACACTAGACCAGGTCCACAGAATCACTGATCAAATAGAAAAAGCACTAAAAAAAAGTTCGTTCGGCAGTTTTCTGGTTGTTGCCCATTGGGCAAGTCGCGGACCCATCGCAGACTATGTAGAAGTTCAGTTTTTTGATAACCACAGTGTAGTTCAGATTTAAAAAAAGTCCTTTTTTTTTCAAAATAACTTAAAAATTATTAGTAATAACAAAAATCTCAACGAGTAAAAAAATGTAGGTTTCGCTTTTTTTAATATTTTAGATTTTTTTCCTGTAAAACAAAAATTGGTTAAGATATGACTGATAAAAATTTGCATACATTCATGATAATAGACTCGTTCAAGCCCTTTTAACTTCAGCCTTTTCAAAAATAAGCACTTTGAACCGATGAAACTACAGATCATTAAAAACAATACAAAAGTAAAGTTTTGTGGTGAAGCGGTAACGATAAATTTTATTTGAGATGATATTTTAGGAGATGAATATTACGATTTTTTTACCAAAAAAAGGGATCAACATTATTTTGAGCGTAACTTAGATACTTACTTTTAATGTTAGAGACTAAAAAAAAACAAAACTGAAGCTTTTTTAGACACTTTAAAAAAGTTGTAATGAGTTTTCTCCAATAAGTGCTTGATTTTTTAGTTATTTCACGTTGAACTGTTCAATTTGGAATTTGACGAATAAGAACCTACATTACACTAGCTACAACAACGACAGTTTTGTCACTTTTTATAGGATGTATTTTTATCAAGAATAATTTTTTCAACAAAATACTTACTTTTTGAGTTATTTGCGACACACCGTCTAAAAACGGGAATTTTTTGTTGAACTTATTCACTCACTCGCAAATAACTAGAAAAGTATTGACCTAGTGAAAAAACTCTATAGAACAAAAGTTGCTTAGAGTTAGTGAGTTTATCCCGTTCCGGACGTATTTTGAACGTATATTTTTTCACCCCCGAAAAGGGGTGCTCACTCCCTAGGCTCCCTAAAGCTCATTCCCAAGGCAAAAGTAAACATCGGCGCAATATCACTTTTTTCTTTGACATGTTATCTATGTGTATGTTAAATTTTTGGCATACACATAGATAACATGTCGACGGTTTGGAAGAAGAACGCTACAACTCAAAAATAACCAACTCTAAATGTTAAACTTTATTATGGGAAAAATTGTCAGAAGTTGCACTCATGTAATTACCGCTAGATGGCGACTTATAACAGTTTGACTTTGTCAATCCCATGCATTACATTTTATGGAAGAGCGTCGCAATATAGCTGTGTTTCAGTTGTTGTGGAAGTTACCACGTGTTTTTTGGAGAACAGTGTTACAAGTTAAAAAAGAAACGTATTTTTTTGGGGATTTAGTATTTAATATTTAATGCAAGACAATTACATTTCGTCTTAGGTAAGTATTCCTCACAGGATATGTGCGTTTATATAGAATTATTATAGCCATACAGTAACATTTCAACAAATTTTGGGAAAACCGGTTACAAATGCTAATTACAGGTAAAAAAGTGAGAACAAGAAAGGTCTTTCTATTTATATTTAACTGATAATAATGGACTCTTTAATGTTGTAAAAGATTTTACCTCTTATTTTTTACCTTACCAAAATTATAGTGAAAACTAGCACATTAAAATTTTAAAACGTGGCTCCTGAAAATTAGAACTTTTCGACTTGTAACGTTCTTCTTCCAAACCAACGAAGAGTTAACAGGGTCGTTTCATTACACACCTACACAATACAAATTAAATGCCGTGAGAGCTACATTTGTTTTTAATCACCCGAGCGCTTTCCTTTGTTGTCGGAAATACACAAAAACTCAAAGTTGTCTCGTCCGTGACGTGTCCGCGCCTCTGTGTGTGCAAGCACTAGAGAGTCGCGGACTTGACAAAGCGAGACGTCTTGAGATTCTCATCAAAGAATCAATCGAGTCCGCGTCTGTACTGCGTCTCGTCCGCGACTTGCTAATGCGTTCATACAGATTAAAAACAACGTAAAGAATCTCATTGAGACTAGTTTGCGACAAGTTTAGTCGCGTCCGCGACTCTCTAATTCTTTCTGGCCTTTCGTTTCCAATTTAGATAACAAAATTAAAATACAATAGGCAGATATAAAAGTAACATGATACGGGCAGCGATTAAAGTTAAAATAGAGTTGTAAATTCAAACAAAATAGATTCATTTATGCGCAAAGTTACTTGTTGACAAGTTTCGTTTTATCGGTAATCGGTGATAATTTTATGCATTCTATTCACTTTTTTATATGTTTATTTGAGTGTTATAAAAGATTATAACAAAACATTCGTTGGATGCT
The DNA here is from genome assembly GCF_917563875.1 of Diabrotica virgifera virgifera. Lineage (NCBI taxonomy): Eukaryota > Metazoa > Arthropoda > Insecta > Coleoptera > Chrysomelidae > Diabrotica > Diabrotica virgifera. The sequence continues at coordinate 113,528,160 of NC_065451.1, read as the reverse complement.
TCTTTTATCATACCAAGTATAATTTAATCTACTTCAACAAAAATTTATGAAGGAACAACAAAATATAAATATATTTTGACAGAGTAGGTTCAATGAATTTTTTGTGACTTTGCATCAGATGTCGTTTTAAAGAACTAGTTCCACTATGTGTCATTTTATAACGCTGTTCTTTATTTTTACATAATATGCACTTTGCAATTTTCATTGTTTTGCAATCGCCTGCCGCAATATCAAGTAAATCAGTATATTCCTTTTTCTTAATTAATTATGTTTCGTCTACAGATTTTTTTCTCTTAATTTTTGCAGTGGGCATACCTTCAAAATCAATTGTTCTCAATTTGTTCTGGTACGTATTCTGAGCCGAAAAAGGTTCAGGTTCAGACATTATCGCACAAAGTACATCCTTCAAAACGAACGTAACAAACAAGCCAAGCATATACTTCTTAATTATGAACTACTAGCTGACCCGGCAGTCTTCATACTGCTTCGATAGGTAAAAACAAACTTTTGTATAGAATAAACTTAAAAAATAAACAAAAGGAATTCGTAATTAATAAACAAAAAATGCTCGATGTGATTGAGTTTTCATTATTATTTCTAATGAATTACACATGATGTTTGAAATAATAAAGTTTAGTTAGAAGTAACAAAATACAGTTTGTAGTGCAACAGTTACAATCTTAAATTTGTTTATCTTATAATGAATGTAGCAGCTTTATTTTATTTACATTCAAAACAACCCTGTTCGGGGTTGTCCAACTATATAGGTGTTGATTAATCAAAATAAAATTAAATTAAAATTAAATATAATTAAATAAAATAAAATAAAATTAAATAAAAGTAAATAAAATCTAATAAAAATAATTAAAATTTAGTAAAATGAAATAAAACTAAAAAAATAAATGGAATTAAAAAATGAAATAAAATAAAATAAACGAAAATAAATAAAATGCTTAAATTAAATAAAATTAGACAAAATTAATTAAAATTAAATAAAATTTTATAATTTGCTGCTTGTTCTTTTCGTTTACTCAGAACTTTTCTCCTGCTTGCCGTTCGTCAGAAAAGTTCGGTTTAGAAATATTTTTTGAAAGTTTCGAACAATTAAAAAATTTATATTTTGCCCAATTTCAGTCCAAAAGTTAAACAGTTGCACTTTTCTTCAATGAAATTTGTTGCTTGTTCTTCTTTTGTCCTCAGAATATTTCTACGGCTTAAGATATTGTATTTCAGACAGCGATTGCGCTAGAGAAAAAAAATTTAGTACGGTTCTGTTCAGCAAGGAGTCTACCTACTTAATTTCGTATTTTTCACGTCATTATTGGGAGAGTTATGGCGTCATGGGTAACCCCTTATGAGGAACGGGTATGAAATATAGATAACAACCTACTCCCATTCTGGTCGAACATACCTGCCAAATTTCATAAAAAATCGGTAAAGTCGTTTCGGAGGAATACGCAATAAACACTGCAAAAAAAAGCATTTTATACATATAGAGTAGCAGTGCACAGGTTCAGACCTATCCAAATAAGTCCAAACAAAAGGCTCTCAATTAAAATTGGAAATAAACACCTTGCGCAATATGACATTAAAACTTCAAAATCTTTGAAGAAGTTTGATTATAAGTCAAACCTAAAGATATCGAAATCAAGTCAAGTCAAACTTTTTTACAAAAAAAGTTTGGTTTTCAACTCAAGTCAAGTTCGTTCAGCAAAATCAAACTAATAGTTTTACTTGATGCATCTCTAAGCACCATGGTCTGAGACCATTTTTAATTTCTACATTAATTGAAAAGAGTTATTATATTTGAATGTGTATATTCTTCAAAATACCAAGATATAATTTTTAATAAAAAACTAAATATAAAACATTCTATTTAAACTTTTACAGTAACACTTTTTACAAATAATTGTAACCTTAATAAAGATCTCACTCGTGCCCGAAATAATATCTCTGAAAGAACAACTGCAATAAAGGTCATAGTCTGCACTAAAATATTTCCACTATGCACCTTTCAACCTTTTACACAATACCCATACACCTCCTGCAAGTCGGAAAACAGAGTTTTCCGCGAATAAAATCGGAAAAGCTCGACGCCGACCGACCCTATATCGTCGCGATGCGCCAATGTTTACTACCGACGTCGCGGTGCTTTTCTTCAGTTTGCCGCATCGCGATCTAGAGTGTTGGTCGTATTCGGCAGTTCTCTGAAATTTACCTTTCGGCACGACTTCGCGAAGTTTTCGCCGGTTCGTACACATCGCGTGTTGTGAACTTGATTTTTTGTGCAATTTTCTGTGAAAACAAGAGAAATTTTGCGTCAAGGGGGTAAGTCAACGTTATTTTTTAACAAATATTAGCCCTAAAAAAATTGTGAGTATATATTAATGTGTATGTCATTATAAAGAGCGTGTTTTGTAAACTCCTTTAAAAATAAACAAAAAATTAAATATGACCGTTGTATGTAAAGTCAAAAAATATGTGACAATGTTTACTGTTTACACCACGAAGAAAAAAAGTTACTTTTAACAGTTTTTTAAAGTAGTTAAAAACAATATGGAACTTCATTTCAAATGAAGAATCGACATAGTTCAAATACATTATCGAAGATAAATTGTACAGTAACAGATTTTCATAAATCTGGAACTCAGAAGTGAACTACACTATGTCATTTCGAGCAACTGTGTTTAGCGTATGTTTAATAAAAAGGACGTTAATAAAAAATCTGATATATCCCATAATTGGTTGAAAGAAAATATTACCATATTTTAATGATACTATAAAATCAATTTGTATAATCCAACTAATGAAATAAGTTGATTAAAATAAATTATTCAAAACAACACTATGTCCACTTAGTGTAGTTTACCTTCGAGGTCCAGAATATTCGCCAGCACACGAAAGGCTATCGTGTGCTGGCGAATATTCACTGATCAAAACGAAAAAGGATGTTTGTGATTTGAACCAATTCTTTTTAGGATTATATTATTTTTATTTAATTACCTCTAAGGTTTTCGCCATAAATATAGCAAAGCTTTTTTTTGCAGATACAGCAAAAAATGATAAATGTGGAAAAGGCGATTTATTTCGTTAATAATAGCGTTATTAAAAATTATTTTAAAACAAAACTAATAGCGTAACTTCTACACAACGTCCAGGCATGCTTTCAATCATATTTCGAATAGTTTCTTGATCTATTTGTTCCAATTCTTCCACGAGAACTTCCTCGATTTGTTGTAGGTTTCTTAGTGGTTGACGATCTTTCAAATGCTTCCCAGTGTATCCCAAATGTTTTAAATAATCTGGACTAATCTGGACTCCTTGCTGATCACTCCATAACCTAAATATCGTGGGTAGTTAAAAAATTTTGCACTATCCTGGCCACGTGCGGTCTTGCATTATCTTGCTGAATAATAAATTCTGAATATATGTTTTCAGCAAATCAAACAATGTGTGATTCAAAAACCTAAAAATCTCTTAATGTACCGCTCTGCCTTCATCGTCCTCGTTGAATAACTACTAGGTCAGAGCAGTCATTTAAAATTTTTCCACCCCAAACCATAATTGGACCTCCACCAAAAGCCTGGGTTTCTTTAATTGTGGAGTCCAAAAAGCGCTCGCCTGGTGTTCTCCAAACCCAATATGCCCATGAACACGATTAAAAGGAATCTGGACTCGTTAGTCAACATCACATTACTCCATTGGACCACTGTACACATTACATTGTAACTGTAGTTCAATTCATGTGTTTTTCTGCATAGAAGCCTCTGGCTCTAAAGTATGCAGGGATCACGAGAGGCACTCTAGCTGGCCTTCTTGCATCAATCAACGGTCGTGAGTCTGATTAGGTATAAATTGCGTATTTACTCTTGTATGTCTTCTAACAACTCATTTTGTAGCGTTCGGGCAGTATCTCTTACGGCAGAATAGTTGTAAAATTCGAACCTCTCTAGTTGTAGTGGCCTTTGTATGATGCTTATAAGGTTGTCTTCTAATAATTCCATACATGTCATGTCTGATCCAGGCTCTATTAATCGCAGCACGATGACATTGAACATTTCTGCTGTATAGCGTCGTGAGTAACCTTTTTGAATTCAAGTTATTACCCTAGCAATTTGAATCTCTGTGAGATACACTCTGCAAGCACATCAAAACTTATCATTAATTCTTAACAACTCTAACGTAAATATGTACAGAAATTCAATAACGAAATAAATGTAATTCTAAAATGTTATGAAGTTTTGCTTTTTTATTGAATACAAGCAAATCTAAGCTAAGAAACTTGTTTTTTATGGACGTACATTATCAACTTCTGCAAAGAATAACGTTGTAACCAGCATTTATGATATTCTTCAGAAATGATAAAAAAGATATCAATTTTTTTTATTTATTTTTTTATATGCATATGATATTTTGTCAGGGTAAGAAGTAAGTAATAATTATTTGGAGTTCAACATTTATATAATTATTATATAAATGTTGAACTCCTCTTTTAGAATAATAGTGGAGTGCATATACACTGCGCGTCACAAAAAAGAGGCCACCTAGAATTTTGTAAGAATTTTTCAATAGCTTTAAGTTTATACAATTTATTCTATTGTAACTAAATTCCCACAATGCAGAAACACTTTTAGCGTCTTTTAGGTACCGACAAACGGTGCCGATAGGTCAATTAAGGGTAATAAGTTTGCAAAATTGATATCAGTTTTACGACTTCGGATAATGCATGTGTTGTTTGTACCTTATTTTTCTTGAAATATGGCTATTCCGTTTTTCAAAAACCTTTCACTAGAGTACAGTTGTTGGTACTTTCATGAACGACGACCAGGATCAGGCCCGAGAAGAATCACGACGGCCAGAGAAGACCGTTCTTTACAACGCACTTCTTTGCAAAAACGGGTCTTTACGGCTAGAGCAATCCAAAACCGTTTTCAAAATGCTCACGGGTGGACACTAAGCACTTCTACCGTGAGAAGAATGTTGAGGGAATTTGGTCTAAGGGCTCGCTGTCCAGCAACAGGACATTTGTTAACAGCAGCACATCGACAACGCCGACTACAGTTTGCTAGAGACCACGAGCATTGGACGATAGAAGATTGGAAAAATGTTTTGTTTAGTGATGAGTCTAGGATGGTTCTTTATGGCTCAGATTGTCGTATCAAAACATACAGAAGACGTGGGGAACGAAGTGCTGCTTGTGTTCGACGAGTACGTGTTGCTTTTGGAGGAGATTCGGTAATGTTTTGGGCAGGCATTTCATTCGAAGGACGTACTGATCTCGTATTTATTGATAGACGAGCGTTGAATGCTCACCGATACATTACCGAAATTCTAGACGAGCATGTAATGCCTTTTGCTGGGTTTGTCGGTGAAAACTTTATTATTAGGCAAGACAACGCGCGGCCACACGTAGCCAGGATGGTATCGCAATACCTGGAAACTGTCGGTGTGCCAAAAATGAACTGGCCGGCTCAAAGTCCAGATTTGAATTCGATTGAACATGTTTGGGACTAACTCAAACGAAGGGTAAGAAACAGAATACCTGCTCCAATAAATCGTGAGCATGGAAGCTCATGCTCATGGAAGAATGGGAAGCTTTTCCTCAAAACGACATCCAGAATTTGATTAATTCAATGCCAATCGAATGAGGAGGGTAATTCACAATAAAGGTGGTAATACACAATATTAATAATCACGACTTAATTGTAATTTTTATAAAGAAAACAGGAAAAATGTGCAATGTTAATTTTTTTAATTTTCAATAAAATAATTCTTTTGGAAAAAGTTATTTTTTTGACATTTGTTATTTTAAAAAATGATTGCATACTGCTTTATAACATATAAGAATATTATTCTTAAACATTACACAAACATATAATGACAATCACTTTCTGGTATGATTCGTAAAAATTAAAAAATGCCAAAAATTTTAGGTGGACTCTTTTTAATGACGCGCAGTGTAGATTTTCACTTAGAAAAAAATCAAACAAGACGGAACTTTTGTAATTTCATTAAGAAATGTTTAATAAACGACATATCAAAAAGTTCTGCTCAAGAAGTGGGTGCTTCATTTTTTATTAAACCAATGAACTACGAAATTAGATGTTTTTTAAATAACTCCAAAAATATAAATTTTAGAAAAAAACGGACTTGACCACCATTGAAAAATTCAGAAAATTTTACAAAAAGACTTACATAAAGAATTTTCTAAAATTAAATTTGTATCTTCTATAATTTTTTATTTATAACGCTAAAGTCACCCTTCTCATAAACATTGGCTCACTGTAAACTAATGTACGGCGAAGTGCACGGTTGAGTTATTTTAATGTAATTCTTTAACTAATGGATTAAATGAAATTTTACAAATTGAACATGAAGGAAGAATAAATAAGCTATTAATAGAAAGAAATAAAATGTATGGGCATAGTTCCGGTGTGGGCGGAAAGTGTGCCTTACCTGAATTTTGTTTAAAAATGATTTAAAAATGTGTAACTATTATAATTTTTCTTATAAAACTCTTAATTTTTGCACACCTTACCTTTCAATCATCTTACTAAATGATGTTTTATTAAAAAAAATCTCAAAAATTTAATTCAAATAATATGACGTCTCAAAAAATGTAATTTTTGAAATCTTCGTAGTTTTATAGAATTACCAGCAGTTTAAGACGGTATTACTCAAGTTTGAACAGATCTATTACAGTTTTCTAAGTGCTTTTTTAAATCTTCGAATGTATTATTTAAAATTCACTAAATTATTTTACTTTAGAAATGCAATGCACTATTTCATTTTAAGAAAATTAAGAAAGATAACAAAAATGTAATAAAAAACCGAAAATCACCAGCAAAAAGATGTTTTTACAAAGTGATCAAAACTTTTTGCTGTAAAACTTACCTAAAATACATTTAATAATAAGCTTCAACAACAATAAATGTTCAGCAAAAAAAATTTTTTTAGCTCTTATACAGTATGTCTGCGTAACTTGGAACCTACTGATAACTTTTTTATTATCAGTTTTACGAAAAAAAGTTATTCTTTATAAAATACTCTGCATCGCATATAATCTAAGATGCAATCATCAAATATCAAATTAAATTACTGTTATACGAGGTATGTCAAAAATATGAATTTCACTCAATCACAAATATTCAATTTCACTTTACATTCCACAATATCGAAAATTGTTATTAAGAAAAGTTACTTGGAATTAAAAAATTTGTTTTAGTGTTCAATTACATCTTTTTAATTAAAATATTGTGAATAATAAAGGCACTTAACTCTTAAAAAAATTAATATTTTTACATACCTCGTATAAAATTAAAAAGTTTATCTGATGGTTGTATCTTAGATTTTAGTCCAGGGAGAGCATTTTATGAAGAATAATTTTTTTTCATAACAGTGATAATAAAATAGTTATCATAATTGTAATAAAATGATGATGAGTATCCGTAATTTGAGAAAAAATGGAAATTTTTTTTTTCGATTACAATGATGTAATTGTATATTTAGACATCATTTCTAATTTCAAACAACTTTACATAATAGCATTTTTTGATATTCTGGGATATAAAGGTACTTTACTCTTTAACGAAATTCATGTTTTTGACATAACTCGTATAAAATTGATAACATTTGATATCTGATGGTTGCGTTTTAGATTTTTGACTATCCAGAGCATTTTATTAAGAATAACTTTTTTTCGTATAATTGATAATAAAAAAGTTTTCCATGTGGTTCCTAGCTACGCAGACACACTTTATAAGAGCTTCTGTATAAGAATTTTCAAATTAAAATGCCATATTCAGATTTCGCATAATCAAAAACAAAATAGAAACATATTTTATCAAAGTAAAATGATGAATATAACGATATTTTTAAAATTATTTAAACAAAATAATTGTTATTGTTTAAACAATTAATAAACAATTAGCGGCCAAATCTGCGAGTAGAACTTTCCACTTTAACATGTATATAAACTAACAAAAAAAGTTTTCCGAAACAATGCATGTTTTCGTTCTAATTGCACTCCCCTATAAGGTCTACTTTACACTTACAGTTACAGGTGGTAGTTACAGTTTTTGATAGAAATATAAAGTTCATCTAATAATCTTGTAACTGCATTTACGATGTTCTTATCTGATACACGTGTAGTACATATCTATCTAGTCAAAATTATCGGAACTTAGCAGCCAGTGCGGCGAATAAAATTTTGGTGTAGTTTTTGAAATATGGGTATTATTTTAATACGTTATATCTGTAGTTACTCTATTATTCTACAAATAATTCAAATATTTTTTATATTTATGGTATTGCTTCATTCGGAATCTTTCTTATAAATGCTAATCATATTGACAGATAGAGCATAAAAAGTTGTACATACAAGAAGAACACTGTAACTCAAAATCGCCTAAAACGTTAGCCACAACGTTATTCTATGCAGCAGTCGATGTCTAATCATAAGTTCCTACCTAATGCAATAAACAATTTACATTAAATTAAGGTATTGGCTCCTTTTTCATTTGGATCAGTGTATATTATGTTCATTATACTTGATAATGTGCAAAAGGATAATTTCAGATGTTTTCGTATTAAATATTATAAATCTTTTTAACCAAAAGATTAAAACTACATTTAACAGACAAGCGTTAAAAATGTGAAAGAGATTTGCTCTGTCACACAAGCCATATCCTTCTTCTAATACAACTTCTTCCAAAGCGAAGATTTCGCCGGTTCGTACACATCGCGTGTTGTGAACTTGATTTTTTGTGCAATTTTCTGTGAAAACAAGAGACATTTTGCGTAAACGTTATTTGTTAACAAAAGTTAGCCCTACAAAAAATTGTTAGTCCATATTGTTTAGTAATGCAGTAAAACTTGTTAATAACGGCCACTAAAAATGAAAGAAATCATAGCCGTTATAGAAAGGTGGCTTTTGCCAGGTTTTGTAGTCCACAAATACATAAAAGATAATTGGAACTTTGTTTATTTTATTAATTAAAGCAAATATAGTTCTATACATAAACGGAGACTACTAAAACTAATTTAATATACTAGTATAAAACAAAACTCATACTATACTACGAAAAAAACATATGTTAAGCTGTTTGAAGAATTTTTCAATTTTTATTCATTGGGATTTTTACTTGTATTCAATTACTAATGGATTTTATTTCAGACCTTCCATCTTGGCACATAGCAAAATATTCAAACGATGTTTTGCTGCCTTCTTCCCTGCACATTTTTCATTTTTTTATGCAAATGTGTTAGACATGGTTTGGTAAAAAAGCCTTCTTTCCTCAGCAATGTATACATCTGGAGAATAATTCCTTAATATCAATGGTAACTTGGTTTGCCTCTACGTTGTCGAAATTAACCTCACCATCAACTGATTAAATTTTATATTAAGATGCTTGCAGAAACTTTCCAACCATCTATTTGATACTGTAAAATTCTTCATTGCCAAACTGCTTAATCCTTCAAGTCCTTCTTATTTAAGTAACGGCCCAAATATTGAAATTGCATTATTGCTTTGCGAAACCAATATTGTCGATAACTTGCTTGATACACTGGCAGTCCTTTTAACTTCGGAAACTTTCGTTTTTGCTCCAAGTTAACACCTTCCTAAATTATATTTATTTTGTCTGTTTGGGCTTTGAAGACATGAGGTTATTTGACCGCGTCCGTATTATAAAGGTGGCCGTAAATACCAGGTCATAAATAAGGAAATCTACATACAGTGCGGTGGAATAAGTGTTGCCCCCCCATTAACTTGTTTATTTTAAGAATATAAGCAAAACGCTTGGACTGGTTGATTTTTAAACTAACCATAGTATAATATAGCATCAACGTTTAGAACTTTACGCGATCCCTCTTCAGGTGACAGGCATAACTTTGATTTTTTTAAATGGGAAAGTACATCATGTGACACCTCATTTAAATGCTCTTAAAATACTGACTTCAAAAATGTATAATATTTTAATCCTCTTTGAGAGCGTAGGCGCAAATTTCGGTTGAATTCTTTCTAAATGCAATCATTTTTTTCGAATCCTGAAAAAACTAATAAATATTTTTAAAAAATTTAAACGCAGAATGAAATATTACAGTATTTTCGATGGTCTGTAGTCCCTGAGAACTCCTATAATGTTTATTTTAATAAGTCACAGTGGTGAAAAAAAAAGAGAAAATTTAGTGTGATTTTTAATTTCAAATATATCATTCAAAAGAAACTTTTTGTTTATTCTAAGGGACTGCCAGCCCTCGGTAATAATCTAATATTTGATTCTGCGTTTAAATTTTTCAAAAATACTTATTAGTTTTCTCAGAATTCGAAAAAAAAAATAAAAATAAATGCGTTTAAAAAGAGTTCGACCGAAATTTTGCGCCTACGCTCTCAAACAGGATTAAAGTATTATACATTTTTGAAATCAGTATTTTAAGAGCTTTTAAATGAGGTGTCACATGATTTACTTTCCCATTTAAAAAAATCAAAGTTATGCCTGTCACCTGAAGAGGATCGCGTAAACTTCGAAACTTTGATGCTGTAATATACTATGGTTAGTTTAAAAATCGACCTGTCCGAGCGTTTTGCTTATATTCTTAAAATAAACAAGTTAATAGGGGGGGGGGCAACACTTATTCCATCGCACTGTATAATTATTGGTTTGGGGAATTTTGAAACTGGCCGTTAGTAGAGGTGGCCCATTTTGAAAGTTAGCGTTAACACAGGTTTTACTGTATGTCATTATAAAGAGCGTATTCTTTACAAAACTAAAAAAAAATTAAATGTGACTATTGTAAAGTCAAAAAATATTAAAATATGTGAAGATGTTTACACCACTCAGCGAACTTGAAAAGAAGTTACTTTTTACAGTTTTTTAAAGAAGTTAAAAAAATCATATGGAACTTTATTTTAAATGACGAATCGACATAGTACAAATACAGTCATCGATGACAAACAATAATAGATTTTCAAAAATGCTATATTTCTTGTAAAGCCTTTAAAAATGTAAAAAAATTAAATATGGCTATATATGGGAGTGCAATTAGAACGAAAACATGCGTTGTTTCGGAAAAATTTAAACAAGCTTATATTTTTCTAAAACTTTTTTTGTTAGTTTTTATACATGTTAAAGTAAAAAGTCTTACTAGCAGATTTGGCCGCTAATTGTTTATTAATTTTTTAAACAATAACAATTATTTTGTATAAATAATTTTAAAAATATTGAAAAATTCATTATTTTACTTTGATCAAATATGTTTCTATTTTGTTTTTGATTATGCTGAATCCGAATATGGCATTGCAATTTGAAAATTCTTATACAGAAGCTCTTATACAGTGTCTCTGCGTAGCTAGGAACCACATGGAAAACTTTTTTATTATCAATTTTACGAAAAAAAGTTATTCTTAATAAAATGCTCTGGATATTCAAAAATTTAAAACTCAACCATCAGATATCAAATTTTATCAATTTTATACGAGTTATGTCAAAAATATGAATTTCGTTAAAGAGCAAAGTACCTTTATATTCCAGAATATCAAAAAATGCTATTATGAAAAGTTGTTTGAAATTAGAAACTATGTCTAAATATACAATTACATCATTCTAATCCAAAAAAAAAATTTCAATTTTTTCACAAATTACGGATAATCATCATCATCATTTTATTACAATTATGATAACTATTTTATTATCAATTTTAGGAAAAAAAGTCTTCATAAAATGCTCTCTCTGGTATAAAATCTAAGATACTTCGATTTAACTTATAACAATAACAAATACATATTACTGAAATTAGATAAATAGTTGATATTAAAAAATACAAGTTATTGAAGTAAAGCAAAAACAAAAACAATATATTGCAAAAATTATATAAATTATTGCAAATTGAACATACAACAAATAAAATCAACATCAGGAACTAATAAGTTTAAGCTGCTGCATGTGACACACAAATATATTTTAGTTACGTGTACATTACTGTAATTTTTTAGTTAGTCATTAAGAAACTCTTCTACTGAATATTACGGTCTTTTCGGCAATAGGCTTTTGTGATTTTACGGAACTTGGGAAAAATGTTGTAGATTTAAGTTGTAAAGGGAGATGGTTGTATAGTTTTTTTTGCGGAAGATAATAATAAATTTCTTTATTAATTCAGTGAACGGGAACGGTAAATAGACCAATCGGCATAGTACAAATACATTATCGATGACAAACAGTAACAGAGTTTCACAAAAACGGTACAGTTCTTACAGTAAAACATTTAGGAATATAAAAAAAATAATATTAATGTTGTAAAGTTAAAAAATATTAAAATATGTGAAGATGTTTACACCACTCAACGAACTTAAAAGAAGTTACTTTTTACAATTTTTAAAGAAGTTAAAAAACAATTTGGAACTTCATTTCAAATGAATAATCGACATAATACAAATACATTATGGATAACAAACAGTAACAGATTTTCACAAATGAAGTGTATAGGGGAAAAGGCAATAATTAAGTCCAAAAACTATATTTTTCAGGAGAAAGAAAACAAAATTTGGAATGATAAACTTACCATTCTTTTTTACCTTTTTAGTTAAATATTTTTATAGATTTAGATCGATATGAACTTTTTATTAATAGCTAGAATAATGTTATGATTGAATTTTTATTTCGTAGTTAGTTTAAACAAAATGTTTGCTGAGTTATTTCCTTATTTGAACATATCAAAGCATTTTTATTTTTATTCTATTTATTTTTTCGTAAGGCATATCTATATCATTGAAACGAACAAACCAAGCTACCAGCTACTGATTAAAGTTAACCTAATTTCTAAAAGTCACTTTGATCGTCGGGTACATCATCAGGCACATATGGTAACTTAGGATGATTAGCAGAAATACGTTGCCTGCAGTACTCATTGATCCCATTTCTTCACAGAATTAGAACTTTTATATCAGCACACTTTTCTTTCGGCTAAGGTAAAAGTGTTTGGTAGAACTGATTAAGTTCTTGAAGGTCCTGTACCTTTGATTTCCCTTTCTGGTTCTTCCGTTGATCTTTTACTAAGGACGACTTGAAAGATTGGTTACATGTTTTCCTGTGAACCACGGTTGTGCATTTTATTTCAAGGAACATTAACTGTTGTAGTTGCGGATAGAAAAAGAAAATTTCTTTTTGCAGAAATTGGAGAACAAAAATGTACCACAATAAAAACTTTCAAAAAAGACTCTTAAAACTGAAGAATACTGAATACTTTTAATAAAATTGCTTCAATAAACGTGTCGAAACAACAACTAATAAACACAGCTGATGACCTGAGTAAGAGTAATTAAGAATTTTATGGACTGTGTTGGTTATTCCCATGTTTCATGTTGACTATGTTGGCTTTCCCACGCAGTAGATGTTTAAAACCTTGAATATCTCAGGTTTTGCCAAGATAACAAACCTGGCAAACAGAGAGCGTGAACAGTTAAAACGGTTTATTTTTTAATTTTGAACTATGTTAGCCGTTTCTCAGTACTCTTCAAATTGTATAGTTCTTGAAAAATCTATCGTACAACATTAAAACAAAACATACAATTATTCAATTATTTTGTTGAAGCAATGTCGAATGACTTTAAGTAATTCTGTTCAAATGGGCCATATACACTGCGAGGCATAAGTTAAGGATATATAAAGATTATGCTGATTTTCAAAGTAAATTTTTTTGGGAACAGATTAACGGATTTTGGTATTTTTTTATTATTTTAGATTTTTCTTTATTATTTACGCAGTTGTGCAAAGTTATACCCAAACTCCTTTTTTGTACTTATTCCGGGTGGAAGAAAAGGAATGTTTTGCTTATGTTAAGTTTGAGACACCCTGTAGGGAGAACGAAGTACATATTATATTGTAGTCTTATCTTTTGTCAATATTATGGCTTTTGAATATCCCTGATATCTTTAGAAAAAAAAATAGGTGGTTTTACTCTTTAACATGTGTTTTAACTGAAACAAAACTAAATTAACAAAAAAAATATCCGTTAACATAACTTTAAAAACAGAAAGGCACATAACGTAAACAGTTTTTCTCGACACCTATAAGAGTTATTTGTCGACTAGGTAAGCGGTATGCACAGCGAAAATAAGAGAGACGAGATTGTATAATGGAGGCTCTGTGATGTTTTGCGGTTGAATTTCCTAAACAGTAAGTACGGATTAGGTGTCTAGGTGGAGGCTCTTTAAATAGCAAGAGGTACATTACACATATTTTTTTCTTTGAATACTCCGTTTTTTCGTATTATATATAGGAAATAATTTCATCTTAGTGGTATGATAAGACATGACCACCTCACTTAGCGCATGTCATCAGTTAAAAAACATAAAAGACGTTGTTTCTTTGTTGTTAAAGACGCCAGAAAAATTTAGAAAATAAAATATTTACAAAATTTGAGACTACCAAATATTATCGACGTATACCCTCCTTTGTACCTTTTCCTCAGTACAGTTCTTTGTTTCTCAAGATATCACGGACATTCAAGAGCCAAAATGTTCCCAAATCATAAGACTATAATATGATTTCGACGTATACTCACATTTGTACCTCGTTCTCCCTACAGGATGTCTCAAACTTAACATAAGAAAAACACTTCTTTTCTTCCACCCGGTATAAGTACAAAAAAAAAGTTTGAGTAAATCTTTGCACAACTGCGTAAATACTATAAAAAAATCTAAAATAATAAAAAAATTAGCGGAATCCGTTAATCTGTTAACGAAAACTTTGAAAAATGAGCACAATTTCTCTATATCCCTATTGCGTAAATACTATAGAAAAATCTAAATAATAAAAAAAAAAGAATGTGTGTGTACTTTGTACGCACGTAAGAAGTTATACTTCTATTACTTATATGATTATATGATTATAAACGAAATTAATATACTTTTTATTTATATTAAACTAATTTATACTTACTACTTCTCAGCCATTTTTATTAAAACAGTGCCAAAAATTAAAATAATAAAAGAATAAAACACACACAAACACATTAAAAATGCCACAAATGATTTCTGAACATTAATTGTCGGATTTTTTTTTAACTAAATACGTATTTTCTGAAAATAAAATTATATAATAAACATATTTACAATCATAAAATATATAAAAAAAAAATAAAAAAATAAAAGTTTCTATTGGGATTCGAACCAACTTATGAGGGCGGTTGGTATTGGCGTTGTATTGGGGTTCATTCGTATTAAACGCTGCGCCACGGAGACAACGTGTCATTATGTGCGAAGATCGACTAACTAAACGGATTAAACTTTTGACATTTTTGAATTACATAAATCAAATTATTTTGATTTTGAATTGAAATTATTTAGAATTGAAAAAATACAACAAAACATAGAGTAAGAAAACAATATATTGGGTGAATATTGATAGAAATTTTGATGGTAATCAAATTATGTAAATAAAAGTATTACATACTATGTATTTTGGTAGGTTCAAATAGGTAGGTACCTATGATACATTTACAATTATTACGTACCTGTTGCTTTAAAAACTATTTAAAAGTCACTACAATTATAAACTTTTTTGTTTCTGTCCTCACAACAATAAAACTAATATATTATACATTTGTTTACCTTCATATTGAACAATTATTTATTATTGACAGATCATTTCAACACCCAATCAGAGCCCGTATAACGACTAATACCATACTGTCGGTGTGCGCATGCGCGCAGATCAATATAAATTCACCCTCAATCTCAATCGCGCCTAAAGAAGTATAACTTCAAAAAATTTAGCGGAACCCGGTAATCTGTTAACGAAAAAGTCAACTTTGAAGAATGAGCACAATTTTTCTATATCCCTAACTTACGCCTCGAAGTATACGTTCATAGGCCTGGATACCGCGTAACAAAAAAAAATTGATTGATTTGCTATTAATCAATTTTTTTTAAATTATTTTAATAGCTTAACGGTGTCTAGTCGGATATATGGGAACACTGGAACAGGGGAAGTTTTAATTGTGAAACAGGTTCTTCTTCTTCTACGTCACTACAGCCCAAATTGAGCCTTGGCCTCCTTTATTTTTTGCCCCCACCCTTGCTTGTCTGTGGCTGCTCTTCTCCATACACGGACTCCTAAAAGGGCTTGTGCGTCGCTGTTTACTGTGTCTTCCCAGCGCTTTCTTGGCTTTCCAACCAGTCTCTTTCCCTGCATTCTAGCATTCAGTGCTCTTTTTGGTAGCCTATTCTCCCCCATTCTTATCATATGCCCGGTCCATTGCAATCTTTGTATTCTAATGAAGTCTGACAGGGGTGTTTCCTTATAGAGTTGATAAAGCTCGTTGTTGTATCGACTTCTGAAGATTCGGTTTTCCCTCACAGGTCCTAGTATTCTCCTCAGTAATTTCCTTTCGAATAATTATTTTTTATCGATATCTCGCATAATATATAGGTACATACTTTTTCCTATATCGTATATATCTTCATTCAATGTATCATAATATGATATGATATATCGATGTATAATTTATTTTCGCCATTCCTAGAATATTCTGTTTACCGAAAAAAGAAGCCCATATATTGGAATCCTATTATTTATTAACCACATTCTATAGAAATAAATAAAGAAAAGCTATAAACCACGTCAAAAGAAATCTAAGGTTTCGAACATGCTGAAGTTACATGGATGTGCGCGGTGTAGGTCGCGATCACGGTCGCTACATCGATGTCAAAACAAACCTTCATTTTCTTATGCTTAGCCGCCTTGCAAGAAAATGAGACGGCTAAGCATCAGAGCTATTAGAGTGTTGCATTCCCTTGTCTCATTTTTCCGTTTTCTCGAGAAGAAATGTATGCTTGTCAGATTCTATTACACCCCTTACTTACTGTCTCACGCTACGCCTTTGAATCTCTATATGGGTTAAATTTATAAATAATTTATATTTAAATCGTCTAAAAACTAAAACCTATTTTTTGTTTGTAAGGTAATAAAATGCAACAAATAAATAACTTTGGTATTGCATGTCATTGAAATGAGCTCTAATTATTTGTTCTCGTGTATATTGCAGCTAATAAACAAACAATATACACCAATCACAGTTCAAATTAAATGTAAACTTGTTACTGTTTGATACAATTTTCCAAAATTGGCTATTTAGTCCATTCACTCACGGTAAAATATTGTCAAAGAAAAAAAAGGGATATTGTGCTGATGTATGCTTTTCCCCTGGGGGTGAATTTTATACCTTCTCTGGGGTGATAAAATATACTTTCAAAATAAGTCAGAAAATGGATAAACTGACTAATTTTAAGCAAATTTTGTTCTGTAGCGTTTTTTCATAAAGTCAAAACTTTTCGAGTTATTTGCCAATGAATATGTTCGTTTTTCAACAAAAAATACTGTTTTTGGCAAATAACTCCAAAAGTAAGTATTTTATCGTCTGGTATCTGGTATATGTGTGAGGTCTCTAGACCTCATAACGGACCTCTAAATTTTATTTATGATAATAAATGAAGATGAGAAAAAAGAAAGGAATACTAATATAATAGTAAGGTAACAAGTAATATAACACGTATCTACTTTTGAATATTTGGGAAATATAATAACAGATGATGGAAAACGGACTTGGCAATAAGTAATAAACTAAAGAAGGCAACTAACGTGTATTACTCTTTAAATAATACAATTTTTGGAAAGTAAGAAATAAACAACAAAACTAAACTCTGAGTATATAACAGCATAGTAAATCCGATAATGACATATGGGGCGGAAACATGGATTGTGCAAAAGAAACATGAATCAATGATAAACGCGACCGAGATGAAATACATGAGAAGAATAGCTGGAGCTACGAAGTTTGATAGATTCAGAAATGAGGATATAAGAAGAGAGCTGGAACAAGAACCGATAATGAGGAAGATCGAAAACAAACAATTAAGCTGGTTTGGACACATACAACGAATGGAGCAAAAAATACTTACAAAGAAGGTACATGAAGACAAAATGGGAAACAAAAGAAAAAAGGGAAGGCCGAGGAAGACATGAATGAACCAGATCCAGGATATGAGTGAAAGGAGACACATGAGTATGAGGGATATGAAGAACCTGGCCATCAATAGAAGCGATTGAAGAAATGGATAAAAGTCGGAACCCGACATCCGACGCCTTGAAGGGCACTAAGGATTCTGAGAAAGAAGAAGAATACGAACCTATTTTTCATTAGTTACAACTTTGCCTTTGCTGGGTCTAGGGACCTCACACATAGACCGTTTTTTTTCACTTTTTATTAGCTATATTTGTACTAAGAACATTTTTTTAATAAATTACTTACTTTTTGAGTTATTTCCAAAAAAACCGTGTTAAACCGTATTTTTTGTTGTTGAAAATTGAACGTATTCACTCGCAAATAACTCGAAAAGTATTGGCTTTGTGAAACAACTCTATAGAATAAAATATTGCTTAGAATTATTCAGATTATCCAATTTCGGACGTTTTTTGAATGTATATTTTTCACACCAAAGAAAGGGTAAAATTCTCCCCAAGGCAAAAGCCTAGGTACATTGGAACAGTACCACTTTTTTATTGACATGTTAGCTATGTGTATGCCAAATTTTATTTCAATCCATGCGGTTCTTTAAAATTTGGAACAATAACCGTGAGTAAACGGACTAATTTAAAATCAACAGTAAAATCTGAATAACTAGGACCATGTCTATGTCTAGTACGTAATCCTGTATACGATATATATTTTTTCTACGAGCGTGCAAAAATGTCTACTTTCGCGCACGCATTTTAGTTTGGAAAGTTTCACTTTTCCGCACGCCTGTTACTTTTCCGCACGCGTGTTACTTTTCCGCACGCGTGTTACTTTTCCGCACGCGTGTTACTTTTCCGCACGCGGTTTTTACTTTTCCGCACGCGTGTTAATTTAGATATGTTAATATGGCCTTAAAGTAATTATAATACATGCAATAAACTCATATTTAGATATTATTTACTAATTTATTAACGGGATAATTCGATGAAATAAAATTATTTTGATATAATATTCGAAAGTCAAATCGGTAGACAATAACAGTCGTTTTGAATCATCGTCATGGAAACCAAGATCGTCGTCATGCTAACTAATTATATTGAAAGTTTGGTTTTGACAACCTTGTCAAAGAATTAATTTGTGTATGTATTTTCATATTAATTAAATTAATTGATTAAGATTTGGTAATTTTTTAAAGACTCTTAGAAAAAATATTGTTCCTAACTCTTGCAGAAAGTCTCTTTTCCGCACTCGACTGCTTGCCGAACTCCCGCTTCGCGTCGTTCGGCAAACTGCAGTCGCATGCGGAAAAGAATGACTTTCTGCACTTGTTAGGAAATAGTATATTGTGCAACAAGTGCAGAAAGGTACTAATTTCTCACGAGTTTGAAAAGTTGCGGTACGAGCGCAAGCGAGTGCCGCAATTCAAACGAGTGAGAAATTACCTTTCTGCACGTGTTTCACACTATACTTTTTCTACAAGCACAGTTTTTCCTAAAAATAAAAATCACAATTTCCAAACGACGATTAATTATAATAGGTACCTATGTGATAAATTTTAAACTGTATTTAATTAATACCTACTAATCAATTTAAATTCCTTATACCTAAATAAATTGCACAGAAATCAGTTAAAAAATTAATGCACTGCCTTAATTTGTTTAAATTTAAACAATTATTACACATTATTGACATTATATATATGCAGTCACGGATTTACACAAAACCTACTTCATTCGACGTCTCTTGCACAGGTTGCTAAATCCTTATTGGTTATTTGATAATTATAAAATGTTTAATAAGGATAAAATTTTAAAATAAAACAGTTGTAACATCCATAATTTAATTTCTATGCTATAGTTAAATATAATAATTGTCTTATAGGTTATATATTTGTCTAAAGTTTAACCACGGATGTAAACAGAATATAACGTTACTCAGAATGCGGTAGTCCACGGATGTAAACAGAATATAACGTTACTCAGAATGAGGTAGTCAACTGTGCAGAAAAGAACTTTGCGGCACAGAAACGTCACTTTGCGGCACAGAAACGTTACTTTTCTGCACACTAATGTCAAATATCTTATACTGTGAGAAAATATCAAGTTTGCTAACATAAAACCGTGCAGAAAAGTGCACTTTGAATAGTGGTTGTAGAAAAATAACTATTTTTAAATTGCTAGAAATAAAATTACAGATCATTACCTGTCAATTAAATGGACAATGGATAATTGATTCACGACTATATGATACAATTTGCACCGGTTTCATTGAAGTATCAACAGCAATGGAGAAACTTTTTTAATATTGCTATAAATTGAATGAGCATTTGACAAACGATTTTATTTTTAAATTATTTTATTGTTGACCATATTTCTCTTCATTTGGTTTCTTGTGTTGACCTTTTGTTTATATTTTTATGTATTGTTCATAACTTTTGCTTATTAGTGGCCAATTTTTCATCATGAATAAGGAAATTTAAGTTTATAATACCCAATAGTAGCAGTTTTTCTCTCTATATTTTTTCTAACATTTTGACCACTACCAAGTTGCCTTATGTCTCAATATCGTTGCTGAAATTTTTTCCGAAAGCATTTTATTTCCGAAAGTTTTGTTGCTTACTAAACAACATAAGTAAATTATTGACTTATAGTCTGATTATACATTGCAGTCTATACATGCACACACATCTACTTTTTTTGTCATGATGTAATCTATTCAAGCATGGTTTTCTCTTCTTTTATGTTAATAATAGTCATAATAATAATATGTAGTCAAATTATATCACAATGTATCGTAATATCCTCTTTTTTGTGACCTTTTTTCACATCCAAACTGAAGCCACCCACTTCTCTTTGTTGAAATACGTCAACATATGTAGGTACATAATATATTAATTAATAATAAAGGATTAAATCTCAACCAGATCTACTAAAAAGAAATAAATGCATATAAATACAAATACAGCATATTTAGCATTTCTCCATATAATATGTAAAGTACAAATTACACACATGACCATATTTATAATATATTATATGTCCTTGCAATTGTTTACACTATACAGGGTGTAACAAAAATACAGGTCATAAATTAAATCACATATTCTGGGACCAAAAATAGTTCGAATGAACCTAAGTTACCTTAGTACAAATATGCACACAAAAAAAGTTATAGCCCTTTGAAGTTACAAAATGAAAATCGATTTTTTCGAGTATATCGAAAACTATTAGAGATTTTTTATTGAAAATTGATATGTGGCATTCCTATGGCAGGAGCATTTTAAAGAAAAATTATAGTGAAATTTGTGCTCCCCATAAAAATTTTATGGGGGTTTTGTTCCCTTAAAACCCCCAAACTTTTCTGTACGTTCCAATTAAATTATTATTGTGGTACCATTAGTTAAATTCAATATTTTTAAAACTTTTTTGGCTCTTAGTATTTTTTCGATAAGGCAGTTTTTATCGAGTTGCGGCTTCTTTTTTAATATGTTTACATAAAAAATTTATGGGGGTTTTGTTCCTTTAAACCCCCCAAATGTTTGTGTACGCTCCAATTAAACTATTACTGTGATACCATTAGTTAAACAAAATGTTTTTAAAACTTTTTTGCCTCTTTGTATTTTTTCGAGAAGGCAACTTTTATCGAGATATGACTTCTTTTTTAATTCGGTTCAAAATATACCTAAAAATGTAAATCATACATAAATTTTCATATTATTACCAAGTCTCCATAATCGTACTTAACCATATACAAATAATATGTGGTGGATTTGACAAATATTCAAAATATCTCGATAAAAACTGACTTTTCTAAAAAGTACTAAGAGTTAAAAAAGTTTTAAAAATATTTTGTTTAAGTAATGGTACTACAATAATAATTTAATTGGAACGTACACAAAAGTTTGGGGGGGGGGGGCTTAAAGGAACTACACCCCCATAAAATTTTTATAGGGTGTCCAAATTTCACTATAATTTTTTCTTAAGATGCTACTGTCATAAGAATGCCATATGTCCATTTTCAATAAAAAATCTTTAATAGTTTTCGATATATTGGAAAAAATCGATTTTCATTTTGTAACTTCAAAGGGTTGTAACTTTTTTTATATACACATTTGTTCTAAGGTAAGTTAGGTTCAATCAAACTATTTTTGGTCCCAGAATATGTGATTAAATTTATGACCTGCATTTTCGTTACACCCTGTATAATTGTACCAACTTCGATTTCTAGTGTTGTTGTTACCTATATACCATTATAATATTATACGACAAACAATTCACTTTACCTCGTTCTTTCACCATTTGTTCTTTTCACTAAGTTCTTGGACCTACGCAAGTTATGTTATGTTATTCAGCACATCCACCAACTTTACATTCTTACCATCTAACTTTCACTATTATTCCAATATTTCTTTATTTTTATTATTTTTACTACTAGTATACAGGGTTCGGCATAAGACAGGCAACACATTTGTATTAAAAGAAAAAATGCAGTGTCAAAATGAATTTATTCAAAGAAATTAAAAGTGATTTGAAAAACGGTTACTGTAAGTGTTTAAATTGATGCCCATCTTTATCAATGCATTTTATTGCAACGTTTCGCAACGGAGAGGCAGATCCGGCGAAGCTGTCTGCGAAGATTTTCAAATTCTTCTTCAGTTACATAATTACATAAAAAGGTGGTTTGATCAAAAATAAGCAGCGTGGGAGAAACATAACACGATAGTAGCTTGAAAGGTAGAAGATGGAGAAATACGGAAGAGAATAACGTAGGCAAACAGAGCTTATTTTGCCCTCTCCCATATATTTCGGTCTAAAAGTGTCCACCCAAATACAAAGAGGAGAATCTATAAAACTTTAATTCGACCAATAACCATGCTATGGCAGTGAAGCCTGGGTTCTGAAAGAGACCGGTTGGAAAGCCAAGAAAGCGCTGGGGAGACACAGTAAACAGCGACGCACAATCCATTTTAGGAGTCCATGTATGGCGAAGAGTAGCCACAGACAGGCAAGGGTGGAGGCAAATAATAAAGGAGGCCAAGGCTCAATTTGGTCTGTAGTGCCCTAGAAGAAGAAATAGTTTTAAAAGTATTAAAAAAAGTGAAAATAATTATCAAAAGCATGTTGTAAAACCCAATTACAAAAAATAAATATAAATAAGTAATTGGACTTCGTAAGTCCTAGGTTTCCACCGAAAGTTGCCGAAAGTAAAACCGGAAGTCGATATTTGAACTGTTCTTTTAACTTTTTTTAGTCATTTTCACTAAACTTTCGGTGATAAAATTATTGTTTAAACATCAAAACCGGAACTAAAGATTCAAGCTCAGCTTTTTAATACGCATCTATTGATATGTCACATGTACTATTTCTGCGACTATAACATGGCACTTCCGGTTAGAACTTTTTAACCGGAAATTATATAAAAATGAAAAGTATACATTTGTTCTCATCTTGCTAAGGCACGTTGAATAATATATCGCTTATACTATATATACTATCGGTGACTTTAAGGCGGTACTTCCGGTTGCAATTCTAAAACCGGAGGTCCGAGGTCAAATTTCTTATCTTTAATACCATCTTTTTGTTATAAGCTTTCATTCAACATCTCATTTGTCATTCTACTTGGTCTAATAATGGATAAGTTGTGTTTACGGACAGACGAACGGACATACGGACGTGGATATAATTCAACGTTTTCACATTTTTTCAAAGAACTTTCTTCTTCTTGTTCTTATTCTTATTCTTCTTCTTGTTTCCTTAATAGGCTCGCGCCTGTTCCATCTTCAGATACCTCTTCATCAGATATCCAGTTTGTCACTTCATCTCTTAATTGGCCTTCCTATGCTCCTTCGGCCGTTTGGTGATCTATCTAGTGCTGTCTTTACTAGTCTTGCTTCTCCCATCCTTCTTATATGGCTGTACCATTCTTTTGTTTCTTTTCAGTGTCCAGTCATTTAAATTCTCCATATTACAGCTTTGCCTGAGATCTGTGCTACGTTGTCTATCCCATAAAGAACTATGTTAATCTATAATCATTTCAATCGGACCAGACAACAAAATATCAGACACAGAAGCATATAAAGAGATGGAAATGCATAATTTATAAGTAGATTAGATTATGTGAGATCGTTAAGGCTATGCAACCTCTCCACACATCGGCCTATAGAGATCTTTAGTGCATACCTTATCTAGTTAAACTCTATACTTCGGATGAAGTTGATTACCATCCTGTAATATAATTAGGACACTCTGTAAAAAACTTATTTTAAGTATTAATTCTAATAAGATGTTATTAACCTTTAAAGGCATTGAACATATATAGAAACAATATCAGTTTATAGTTTGGATCACACGTTTAATATGCGTGAACTTGACATAGGTATATTTGTTATTATTTAGATTGATATAAATACGTTCCATAGGTATTAAAATAAATGGTGTTAGATTAAACAATCTGAGATTTGCCGACGACACCGTTCTGATCGCAGAAACACTTGAAGATGTACAGACATTGGTGAATAAGATAGCAGACTGCAGCGAAGAATATGGAGTATCTTTGAACATAAAGAAAACTAAAGGACCCCGCACAAACCTTATGGAAAATAGGTCCCAGTGGATTTCGTTCATACTTTGGAAAAATACACTTTGAAGCATCCTGATAAAAAGTTCTCATGGGCACAACTCAATCGTATGAAGGATTTTCAAGATATAGAGGCCCAAACTCGGAAAATTATAAGATTTACGGGGTATTCCAATTCCGTGAGTTACTGGTTATTTGGCAACATGTAGAAGTTTGGATCAAGGAAAAGTACTAGTAGTCTAGTATTTTTACCTGGCTATCCAATGGCGACCTTTACTTTGACCTTGACCTTCAACAGACGGCATCTTCTAGAGTTTCGAGGGTTTTAGGCATTAAATTGATATAAACAGATTACTTATGGGTTTTTGAGATCGCAAAACACAAATATGCCATCAGAATTGACCTCCGAATGACGTGGTGGCCAGGGTCACTGCAAGGGACGTCATCTTCTATAGTTTCGATGGTTTTCGGCATTTAATTGATGCAAATGAATTACTGGAGGGTTTTTTGAAGTCGCCAAACACGAATATGCCACCAGAACCGACTCCCGGAGCACCTGGTTTTCAAGGTCAATGAAAGGGGCTCCTGGAGTTTCGAGGGTCTTCGGTACTACATTAATGCAAACAGATTACTCATAGGTTTTTGGAGTTGCTGAACACGAATACCCAATCAGAACAGACATCAGAGTACCTGGTGCCAAAGGCACGTCATGCTTTGGAGATTCGAGAGCCTTCGGTACTAAATTAATGTAAACTGATTACTCACAGGTCTTTGGGGCTGCTGAACGTGAATTCGACATCATATCCGATCCACGGAGCACCTGGTTCCTAAGGCAGGTCTTCTTCTGGAGTTTCGACAGGTTTCGGCATTAAATTGATGCGGATGGGTATGACTCATTAGTTTTTGGGGCTACTAAACACAAATACGCCATCAGAACAGGCACCGGGGTACCTGGTGCCTAAGGCACGTCATCTTCTGGGGTTTCGAGAGTTTTCGGTAGTAAATTGATGCAAGCGAATTACTCTTGTGTTTTTGGGGTTGCTGAACACGAATATGACTTAGATAAAAGACTTTGGAGTATCTAGTGGCAACGATGAATACCACTATCAAAATAGCATGTAATAGTAAATCGATATTAAAATAAATGAAGGAAAAACATTGTCAGATATAAATTGAGTTTATATTGTTTTATAAATAATTAAAACAATTGATTACCACAATATAGTTATTTTATTAATATTTTTGACTTTGAAAACGGTATAAAGGACGTACAAAGGACAGGTTACAGGGCTTGGGATCAAAATAACATCTGCAAGTTTGTGTCAGTATCTATATTCGTTATTGTTTTGATGAATATAAATGTTGTTGACCTATCAGATATAAAACCTGTGTTTAGCATTACCCGGCATCAACCACGTGGACGTATTAACAGGTATTTGATTCCATGTTGTGAATGTGCATGTGAGTATTGGTGTGTATGGGTTTATAGCAACTTCAAAAACCTATAACTAATCCGTTTGCATTAATGTAGTACCAAAGACCTCGAAATTCAAGGAGCCCCTTTTATTGACCTTGGAAACCAGGTGCTTCGGGAGTCGGTTCTGGTGGCATATTCGTGTTTAGCGACCCCAAAAAACCCTCCAGTAATTCATTTGCATCAATTAAATGCCGAAAACCATCGAAACTCTAGAAGATGACGTCCCTTGCAGTGGCCCTGGCCACCACGTCATCCGGAGGTCAATTCTGATGGCATATTCGTGTTTTGCGATCCCAAAAACCCATGAGTAATCTATTTATATCAATTTAATGCCTAAAACCCTCGGAAACTCCAGAAGATGACGTCCGTTGAAGGTCAAGATCAAAGTAAAGGTCGCCATTGGATAGCCAGGAAAAAATCCTAGACTACTAATACTTTTCCTTGATCCAAACTTATACATGACGCCAAATAACCAGTAACTCACGGAATTGGAATACCCCGTAAATCTTATATTTTTCCGAGTTTGGGCCTCTATATCTTGAAAATCCTTCATACGATTGAGTTGTGCCCATGAAAACTTTTTATCAGGATGCTTCAAAGGGTCTTTTCCCAAAGTATGAGCGAAATCCACTGGGACCTATTTTCCATAAGGTTTGTGCGGTGTCCTTTATGGTAATATCGAAATCAACACGAAATGTCCAAAATCTATATTTACACAATGAAATTATCGATCGAGTTAGCAAATACAAATATTTAGGCACTTTTGTAAATGAAGACAACGATAGCTCAGTAGAAATCAAAATAAGAATAGAAAAAGTCAGATCCATATTCACTAAAATGAAGAGAGTATTCTGTGGAAGAAATTTGAGTCTTGAAATGAAACTTCGCCTGATGAGATGTTACGTACTTTCTGTGCTGTTCTACGGAATGGAGTCACGGACGCTGAAAAAGATTGATATCAAAAAATTGGAGGCATTTGAACTGTGGATGTATCGCAGAATCTTGAGAATATCATGGACGGAGAGAGTCACAAACGTCGAGGTCTTGAGAAGAATGAATAAAGAAAAGGAAGTGATATTTACGATCAAAAAACGAAAACTGCAATATTTGGGACACATTACAAACGCGAAAGCTATGAACTGCTTCGAATAATTATGCAGGGGAAGATAGCAGGAAAAAGGTCCATAGGAAGAAGACGAAACTCCTGGCTAAAGAATCTACGGGAATTGTATAGCTGTAGCAACAACGAATTGCTTCGGTCAGCAGTTTCAAAAATACGTATAGCCCTGATAATCGCCAACCTTCGGAACGAAGATGGCACTTGAAGAAGAAGAAGAAGAAGAAATACGCTGAGGAATCAGTATTGAAATATATAGATATATAGTAGTAACTATGTTGGTCGATGTGTTATGATTCATTGTTATTATTGTTTACAATTGCTGTCTGTTACTCCAGTGAATAAAAGTATAATGTTAGCAGATTATTTCGTATTTATTCTATTTAATGGATTTGAACCAGAAGACATTTAAATACACACTTGTTTCCTATGACAGAGGGTATTAGGGTGACCTCTTCTAGTAATTTTAGTCGTTTGCAGAAGAGAGCTACGCAATTACATAATATATGCATGTTCTGGCGTTCCTTTTTCGTTGTCACAGAAACGACATTTCTCACTATCTGATTTGCTTATTTTTTGTGAGATGATATCTCAGAGGGCAGTGATCAGTGAGGAGCCCAGTGACCATTTTTATATCTTTTTTACTCATTTCGAGAAGGCAGTTTGTTGCAGTAGGCGACACTTTTATGAACCTTTTAGCTTGCCTTTTTCCTGGTGTGTTAGACCAGTATAATTGTAGTTGATTGAGTTCTCAGGTCCAAAGTTTCTTTCTGATGTGGCTTTTTGACAGTCCACAGAAGGGTTCTGGACCTTAAGATGGGGTATTTGCCCCTATTTTTGAGATGCTATCAGCTTCCTCATTTCCTGCAATTTCCTTGTGATCTGGCACCCACATCAAAGTTACTTTATTGCGTACCACCAGATTCTTGAGGAATTATTTACAGGACCAAACCAACTTCGACTGAAAAGTAAATGATTTTAGAGCCTTTAAGGCAGCTGGCTGTCTGATAAAATAAAGATTTTCGCGCTACAAGTGTCTCGGGTTAGATATTCTTGGACACTAACGTCTATGGCATGCATTTTCTGCCTGAAAGATAGTTGAGTCGTTTCCAAGAGATTTGCTTCTAGCCTCAAATTGGGCCCAGTGACTCCCACTCCTGCTCTTTCATCTATCTTATATTTCGCGTGAACCTTCTTCCAGTTTCGGTTCAATTTCTTCACCCATTTGGTGGTTTTTTATGACCACTTCTAAGGGTGTTTCGAAGTCGAATTTGACTGACATGACTTTTTTCGACCAAGATTTTTAGTTGGCCCACTAGATTGTCAGGTTTCAATATTTGTTTCTGTCACAGCTTTAAGGTGGTGGTTACTGCCTCCCTCCTTATGCACAACTGCAAGGGAAGAAGGTTCAGCATCGCCTCTAAAGCTGCAGTGGGACATGTTGACATTGCCCCTGTGATTTCCTGTGAATTTATAAGTAAATCACTAAGCTTTTATTAATTTATGTGCATTGCTTAAGTATTAGATAGAGCTAGATAGCTGTAATATAGTTGGGACAACCTATATAAATTAAGTTGTAAATATCTTTATCAAAATATAATGTAGTGTATTAGCCATGCTCGAAGACAATGACTCCTGACCGTGAATTAATACGTGAGGTTTACATATTATGTCGTGTATAAAAATGCAGTGTAGGTAAATTCAAGAGTTGTTATAATTAGATACTTGATATGTACAAATGTGTGGTATAGGTAATGATTTGTATTTGTAAACAATTATGGTTGAATCACCGTTTATACGATGTAAATATAAAGTTATCCAAACAACAGAGTTTTAATTAATTGGGACCAAAAAGACATTAACATCACACTATTTATTACATGGCGCTCCTGTAAATTAATTGGGAGAATCTTCTGAAAATGGGCGACAAAAATTGGAAACACCGACGGCGAAAAATGGACCAGACCAGGACAGGAAGAATGCAGAGAACCCAGTGAAAAAAGACACAAGTGATAAAATGTAAGTAAGAATGTCTATCTTTATTAAAAATGCTTCCCTCGTTTTATATTATTATTGAACATTGAATATTTATCTTTGCTGATTTTTGAATAATTTATGAAGTATCGATTTTTTTTAAGAATATCTATGAATTTTGAAACATGAAGTGATTTTTGAGAATATTTTTATCAAAGTTTATTATATATGCTATTACTGAATTTTTATTGAATTTTGAATTTTTATTGAATTTATTTGAAAAATCTATCCGATTTCGATTTTTAGTACGGTTATTTTTGAATATTTTATGGAATATCGAATTTTTTTTTCAAAAATTTCTATCGAATTTTGAGATATGAACTGATTTTGAATATTTTTATCTAACTTTTGCATAGGCTGTTTTGGAATTTTGAATTGAATTTGTATCGAATATGTATACTATTATTGAATTTTTATTAGCCATTTTGTTTTTATTATTGATATTTATTGATTCTATAGATACATTTTCATCGATTTTGTGTTAAATTTTGTATGAGATGAACCTGAATTAATAATTTTTTGTGTGATAAATAATATTTTTTTAATGAATAACGATTAGTGATGACATACGTTGATATAAGAGCTTAAGATAAACATTGCTATAAGCAAGAGATATGTTTTTAACGAACCGACCTGATGAGTCGAGATAAGGAATTTGGAGAAGAACTATATAGATAAGAAGAAGAACTAACAATATCATAAGCTAAATATTATGAGGCAACTTAAGACAATAAGAAACCCACGGCTCTTGTCAAATTGGGAAGGTACTAAGTGATTTATAGAAGCTTGAAAGCTTATTAGAGACCCACTCTGTGTTTTGAGAGTACCTATTTTATTCATGATTATTCGTGAATAAACAACGGCCTCAAAGCAAGGGATTGAGGTTGTGAAATTTGTAAAAGAATTTGATCTAGCCAACGATGTTATACCCGCTTCTGTTAAGGTAGATTGTAGAGGTTTCGTGGCTAGTATTGAGTATTATGATTGTTATATGGAATATGTAGAAGAATTGGAACTTTTCTCTTGAGTAAAGCCACTTTGATTAGTCGAACGTAGGCATTGAGGGATAAGTAAAGGAAGTGATTATTATGATGTTATATTATGAAATGATATATTGATGATTAAATGACAAATGATTGTTACATGAAGAGAATTATGTACACTGTAGAAGTGTTATTATGTGGAGAAAAATGAAGAAATGTAGTTATAGTACCAGACAAGAAGAAGAGAGAGAGAAAAAAAATAATTTTATTAAAATATGTGGGAAAAATGGAACAAGGAAAATAAAATTTGTCAGAAATGTCAAAATAAAGCAGAATTAAGAATAATATCAAATAAGTAGCTAATCATTGAATTATGTCTAAGAATTAAAGTTGTAAATTTTTTTTCTCTAAAGTAATGTAAATTATAAATAACTTATTTTTAAATGTAGATAATGAATTCAGGTTAAATTTTCGCGTAAAATGGAAGTGTTTGAATTAAGGATAGACAATATCTTACAATAAGTGTTAGTAGATAGTAAGCAAAGGGACACAAAAAGTGAAGTTCTTAGATAGATTAAATATTTATTATAGGTACAAGAGAGTTATTAGAAGTTTTTTAGAGACACATTAGAAGTTTTTTAGAGAGATTACATTTTTATTATAGGTACATTATTTTAGAGTTAGTAAGACATATATAAATAAATCAAAAGAAGACTGAAATAGGAATTATTAATAGAGTAAAGGATACATTTTTTTACTTATTCGAGTAATATTAGCTTAGCTTAGGACTTTTAGGTAGATACGAGATTTTAGTTAGGTATTCCCCCGCTTATATGAGATGCCTATAGGCACTAAAAGACTATTTAAAAGTTAGGATCAATTTCATTGACTGTGGACACTGTTTTGATGAAGTGAATTAGTGAACGAAAAAAAAAAGGACGAAAAGACACGACGTGAAAGTACGTGAACTAGTAATAGATTATAAAATACCAGTTTTAGTATAGGGAAAATATGAACTTTTGTGTAAAATAGGAAAAAGAATATACATGTTTAGGGAAAAATCGATTGATCTGAAATGTACCATGTTACAGTTAGTTAGCATAGTTAGGAAATTTAATTTTTGAAAATAGTATTAGGTAACCATAAACATTTTGTAAAAGGGAAAGAGAAATATATCTCATTTTAAAACAGGGAGATGTAATATAGTTGGGACAACCTATATAAATTAAGTTGTAAATATCTTTATCAAAATATAATGTACTGTATTAGCCATGCTCGAAGACAATGACTCCTGACCGTGAATTAATACGTGAGGTTTACATATTATGTCGTGTATAAAAATGCAGTGTAGGTAAATTCAAGAGTTGTTATAATTAGATACTTGATATGTACAAATGTGTGGTATAGGTAATGATTTGTATTTGTAAACAATTATGGTTGAATCACCGTTTATACGATGTAAATATAAAGTTATCCAAACAACAGAGTTTTAATTAATTGGGACCAAAAAGACATTAACATCACACTATTTATTACATAGCCACTATGGGATAGAGCTAGAAGTACAGATATATGACGGAGATGTAAGGTGGAGAACATAGAGCTGAATGACAAAAAATATAGTAGTAAGGACGGCGAGAGACAATTCCCCAATAGGGAGACAATCAGTGGGAAAACCACATGGAACGACAACTTACTAAAAGCACATTGAAAAAACAGACAGAGACAGACATGTCTATAAAAAGAGAGAAAGAAAATTGTATGTTTTATCTTTTGTATTTTGATTTCAAAGTTGTTTTTATTTTAGTTATGTTCCTTATATTATGTGATAAATAAATAAACGCTTTATTTCGTTTTTTCGTAAGAACATATAACTGACAAACTGCGAAAAACATTTTAATCCATGTACTTACAAGCATAGCAACATGACAGTTTAACTTTTTAACGTGATTGTAAAAAGGAAAGCAAGAGCATAAACTTTTAAGACGCAAGGTAACTTCCGAAACAATTTGAAAAAACTATTTTTTAAAACCGTTCAACTGCCATGAGAAGACGGTATCAAATTGAAAGTATATTTCATCTTGCAAAGACTTTCAAAAAGAATGTTTGTCTTATAAAAGACTCACAGTAGGTCAGCTTTATTGGATTAAGAGGAACATACGATTCTTTATGGCTTTATCCGTTTATACACGGTAAAAATAATGGCTTAGAAATATGGCGTACTTACTTTGTTAATTTTTGTCCACTAAAACAACTATCTCCCATAATTCATTAATCTTTCATGCATTTTAATCTAACAACAACGAAGAATATTCAAAATGAAATAAAAAACAGACGTACTCGCAATCGTTTGTTGTTTAACTTCCGACGACCGGTTTGGCTCTCTACAATATGCAGAGCATCATCAGGTAAACGGTTACAACTAAACTAAATGATGCCGTTACAAGGAATTATTTCTATAGTACAGGTAAATAGGGAGAGGTGTACTTTTGAAGTGTGTAAATTACATAATTCCTAGCTGAGCGCTTTCGGCTTATAAAGCCATCTTCAGAGCTATGGTCAAAGGGTTCAAAATACCACTATGAAGAGAGATGGATCCCATGTATGATATAAAATTACTTCTATTTTCTTATGCAGTTTGTTTAATTGATGGAAAAAAATTGGAAAAAACCTTGTCTGACTGTTGAAAAATGCTCAACATTGCTATTGTTTTGAGGAGAACTCGGAGAAGTCGGAAACTTTTCCGACCTCAAAACAATAGCAACGTTGAGCATTTTTCAACAGTCAGACAAGGTTTTTTTTCCCATTTTTTCCATCAATTAAAAAAACTGCATAAGAAAATAGAAGTATTTTTATATCATACATGGGATCCATCTCTTTTCATAGTGGTATTTTGAACCCTTTGACCATAGCTCTGAAGATGACTTTATAAGCCGAAAGCGGTCAGCGGGGAATTATTAATTTACACACTTCAAAAGTACACTTCTCCCTATTTACCTGTATCATAAGTGTGTACAAAACTATTTCAGTCTTTACATTTATTTCTATAGTCTTTACTAACATGATTAATTGCTCAAATTATGCTAATGAGGATTTGATTTGATAGACGGGCAATGATGCATAGGTTAATAAATATATGGGAAAGTTCTTAAGGGTAGAGAGAAAAGTTGCGAAAGACAGCCAACCAAATCTGTGTTTGATATTTTGTTTGCTAAATGGAAATTTGCAATACAAAAAACAAGAATTAAACATGAAAATTGAAAATTAAAGCAGTTCAACAAATGTTCTACCTTTTTTCTAAACCACCCTTTTTAAAACTATTTGTTGTCTTATCTTTGTGTTATTGTGCTATATGTTATTGTGTTAATATTATTTATTTATGGACATAACTCAATGTAGGTAACCTCATTACTTATTTTAACAGTTTATTAAAATTTCTTCTGTTTCAATTAATGAAGCAATTTCTCGTTCTTACTTTCAACTGAGTCTAATATTATTAATTTTTCGCTTATTTTTACCCGACTCCACAACTGAACATATTGGTTTCTTTTTTTTTCTTTCCAGTTGTGGTGTTCAGTTTCAGGTGCCTCTACTGAAGTTAACTAACTCACATCCTATAATCCGTCTAGTCCGAATTGCGTTCCGTTTCTTGGGCCTTGTCGAATTGCGTCCCAAATATTTTGCTTACCTGGCCACCGATAACGTCTAGTCCGAATTGCGTTTAATTTCTTAATTAGCCAACCCAATTGCGGTCAGAGGATAGCTTAATAAATATTAGGTAAGCAGGGAAATATAATAAACGTAATATCAACTAACAGTTTATTTTTATATAATATATTATATTAAACAGCACCGAATTTATAACTAACACATTTAACGAAATTGTATCTTGAAATTTCACCCCTGTTATACTGGTTAATTTTCTGTTCGAGAAAAATATATTTGCTGGAGGGTAGCTTTATCTACATTTCTAGAAATATTTTGTTTAACAGAATTTATTTTTATATAAGAATCGGTTTGAATGCGCTTTAATGTTTCAACAAACAAAAAAATATTAGGATGTGGAGACAAACAATAATTTTTAAATTTTTAATGAAATCCCTCACAAGAATTAGTTGTTCTATATATAGATGCGCTATTATTTGCATAAATTTGTGGAGGAAATGTGGAGTCCTCTTCGATATACGTTTCAACTAGATAGTTTGCAAATGCGTCAACTCGATGAGCATCTGGTTTTTCAGGCATAAAATCTTCCACAAAACAATCTCCAACTTGGCTCGGAGGAAGATACAATAGGCCAAAAATATGCTTCAGCCATTTACCTATTTCTGAATTCTCGTTCTTATACTCAGAACACAACCCCACATTTTGTACTTTACGGCGCGACACCTGTAAGAGTAAATTCTTTATTTCAGAAAGTACTTGCATTCAAGAAAAAGTTTGAAACAGGTCAAATTTTATAAAAAAATACATCTTTAAAAAATAATGATAATATTTAGGAGCCAATTTTTTGACAGAGGTTATGACGACATATTTTTTTATGTCAAAAAATAATTTTTTTTGAAGATATTTTACCTACAATTCTTGTTTTAACTTATATCAAATGCTGTTTTTTGTAAAAAAAATTGAAAAAATAAATATTTGAAAAAAGTAATTACAGTGAAGTTTGAAATAAACATATTGAAATGTTTAGTTTTACAGCAAAAAAATATGATGTCGTCATAACTCAAGTTTTTCTTAATAATCTACTATTTGCCAGTCATATTGCTATATGTATTATTTACCAAGCTTGAGCAAGATGAAATCGACAACCAACAACATTTGCTTCCGGAAAAACTTCTCACACGCTGGAGTGGATACCTAATTCGTAATCAATCACTATTTTAGTTGGATTTAAATTGCATCCCAAATCTTGATATTTTTTCTTTAGTAATTCGAATAATGATTTGTAAGTGAATTTTTGCTTATTAGGTAACAAACAAAATGCAACCGGAACATAAGTGTCATTAATCAATGTATGTAATGTAACCATTTGAAAAAAAAATTTGTGCAATAATCGAATGTTCCATCCATAACTAAAATGGAATTGTTACACATAAATGAAAGATTAGACAGACATGAAAAAACAACAATATTAAACTGTTCATCATTAATCAACAAAAACTGTTCATTTTTGATAGTAAATATTTCAATTTGTTTCAACAATTCTTGAACATCCTTGGCTGACTTTGGCAATTTTGGAACCGTTTTCAATCGCGTGCGATTAATGTTCTTTTTTATGTATTGGACATCTTTTGTTGACAGAAAGGTAAGTACTTCGCTTTGCTTTTCGATTTCCTTGTGTAACAACTTCGCAGTTCGTTTCGCAATATCTTCTGTTGCTTTTCTTTTAAGAGAATTGTTAACTTTCTGGCGAATTAATACTTCTTCAGCAAGCTCATGATTGTGTTCACCACTAACTTTTGAAAACACATTATTTAATGTACATAGTTTTGCTTCACACTTTTTATTTGTACAATACCACACAGTTTCACCAAACTTTTTTAATTCACGAAACTTTCTAAATTTGAATTTTTGAAAAACTGTAAGTGGTTTTCCCCGTTCACTTAACATCATTTAAAAATCCATTGCGCGGTGCGATTGTCTAAGTTCACTCTTTACTGTTTGGAAATAAACTGCAATTTTAAAAATTCCACCCTTTCAAGTTAACCTCCACTTTCTCTTATTTTTACTAAGAAACTAATTAGGTAAACCCTGTAAACCCAGGTAATACTGTGTATGATTAAATTTTATTGTTAGAAACGGAACGCAATTGACCACACAAAACACATTAGCGATATTACCTGAAAATCCCTCAAAATTTTGGATGCAATTCGGATACCTCCCTATAATCATATGATTACTGATACAATCATTTCATTGTTTTCTAATTATTTTCCTCCTGTTTAGGACCACTGCTCCTAGCCTAAGAACATCTAATAGCAATGACCTTAACATTTTGGTTACAATTGCATAACCAGAGTTAACAACAATTTCAGTTATTAACTCTTTTGATCCAAACGTTGTCAGTCTTACAATCATTAACACAGAACACGGTTAACATTAAAACGGTTACATATTAAAAATCAAATAGATGACATCACTTTTTATTCCATTCCACAAACAAAATATAAAACACAAATTTGGTTGGCTGTCTCTCGCCACTTTTCTCCCTACCCTCAAGAGCTTGCCTATATACTTGTTAATCTATGCAGCATTGTCCGTCTATCTAATAAAATCCTCATTAGCATAATTTAAGCAATAAATCCTGTTACTGAAGACTAGAAACAACTCCTTGTAACGGCATCATATAATTTACTTGTAACCGTGGACCTGATGATGCTCTGTATATTGTAGAGAGCGAAACCGGTCGTCGGAAGTTAAACAATAAATTATCACGAGTACGTCTGTTTTTTTACTTCATTCAAAATGAACTGGCATTCGGGGCTTAGTTTCACACAAACGTTGCATTTTGTGCAACCCATTCAACATTTTAATATTCGAAATGTTTAAATTTAATTATTTATAGGTACCTACTCTTGAAAAATAAAAATGATTTGACAAATAATACATTTAAATTATACACTCAGTTTTAATTACCTATACCTACACAAAAAGGTCAAAAAGCTAAAAAAGTTAAAAAAAAGTTTATTGAAGGAAAATTATATAATTATAAAAGGAAATTGAAAATGTTTATTTATTTCTACAAAATGTACTTCGTAAGAAAAAAACAATTTTTCTATGTTTATAAAGAAATGAATTCGAAGAAAAAATGTTTTGTGCTCATTTTATCTTTTTTCGCAAATTCCGCCTATCTCTGCCTTTTTTAATGTGCTTATAAGTATTTCGAAACTTAATCTTATCAGAGCACCCTGTATAGAGGCACTGAATTGGAATCCTAGCTATTCATCCTTTTATTTCGGTGTAATTATTAAAATAATTACCAATGATGCAACTATCACCATCTATGAATCGTAAGTCAAATGAGGCAGGAACTAAAATTCAAATTATTTATCCCCTGCGTTTTTTAAGATGGAAACATAAAGCAGAACAGAGTGGTGAAATACTTGCCAAGGGAATCTATAATAAAATTGCATTCACGACGTGTCGTTTACCGTGATAATATTCTTTAACAAACTAGTTTATTTTACACTAACAGAAGAGAATAAAAATGTAATGTAAACTAACATTAAATATGATTTAGAGTTGATTACAGAATAGGACTTCCACTAAGTGCTTATACGTATTTCAATTTTAACTTAATCTCATCAGAGCACCTGTGTAAAGGCACTGAACTGGAATAAAATATTTTCATTCTTTCGGTGTAATTATTAAAATACTTTCCAAATATGAAAGTAACACCATCTATGAATCGTAAATCAAATGAGGCCGGAACTAAAATTCTTAAGAGGATCGGTACGTATTTTCGGCTGCAACGCTATGCAAATGGGGATTCATTTTTTTTCGAATCCTGAGAAAACTAATAAGTATTTTTGAAAAATTTAAACGCAGAATGAACGATTACGTTATTAGCGAGGGCCGAAAGTCCCTGAGAACTTCTATATTCTATAATATTTATTTTAATAAGTTACAGGGGTGAAAAACTAAGAGAAAATTTAGTGTGATTTTTAATTTCAAATATATCATTCAAAATAAACTTTTTATTTATTCTAAGGGACTTTCGGCCCTCGGTAATAATTTAGTCTCTCATTCTGCGTTTAAATTTTTCAAAAATATTTATTGGTTTTTTCAGGATTCGAAAAAAATTAACACAATGCCGTGGTAATATTTTCCAAATCTATCTTTGTCTTACAACGCACTCAGCTGAATATAATATTGTCAACATATATTGTCAGTCAGACACTGACATCAGTGACAATTTTAAATATTTGACATTGCATCGGGAATATGTTGAGTTATTGATTAAATATTATTGATATATAGTGTATTTGATAAATAATTGATTTAAGACGTGAACTTAATAAAAAGTTATTTATTGTGTATTCTTTGTGGAGGATCCTAGTAGAGAATACATCAGGATAATATATTCTGTGATCCAAGTATTTTGTTGTTAAAGATGTTCAAAATTGTAAGCGTTCCATAACAATATATTATTAAAAAATCACTTTAACACTTTTCCTCTTTTCTCGATTGAGTATTAGTCTTTGTTGTACAAATAAATTATTACAATCGCTGAATACATAGTTAGTGAAAAAATTATCACATTTATTAACTGAATTAATAATTTGCAATTATAAAAATAACAGTTACCCAAGAACATTCAAAACCCATCTCTTTAAATTAATGATGCCATTTTCAAGTAGAATGACATTCTAATAATGTTTACATATCCATACCAGTGTGAATTTTACTACACGTAATTTGCCGTGTAAAGACAGAAAAAGTAGGGATACACGTAAAATATTTGCGAATTATGTACCCATAGCCTTAAGAGTAAACAGTAGTGATCAACAGGTAGCAACAAAGTATAACTCGGAAGATAGTATCATAAACTTTGGCAACAATGGTAATCTTTGACATTATCTAAGATTAATATTTTGACAATATCATAGTCGCGCTAAATGGAAGTAATAGAAAACGATTTTATTATTAATAAATAGATATTTATAAAAATAAACCAAAATGGGTAAACATTTTATGTTAAGATAGGTATTTAGAAAGGTATTTGCATGAAATATCTAATAATAAAACAATAATAAATAATCATTTTTTGTTGTGAAGCGAAACAAATTTCGATTTTCGCATAATTTTGGCACGGTTTTAATGGACTTTTTCTTGAAAGGTTTCACTTTATTTTTCATTTGATTTACTTTTTCCATTTTGTTAAACTATAAATAATATTTTTAGAATAAAAAATCCTCCTAAAACTTTATATACTCGCATTAGAATTCGAAATATTTTTACGTAAAATATACTTACCTACCTACATATGACTAAAACTCATAATTAACAACAATCTATTCTTTCAAAGAGGCCAACAACTTATACAACAACAAATATATAATAAATTAACTATCAATAAACACTACTTTCCTATGAAACAACAATAACGAATTATTAAATTAACACACTACTGCACTGAACAGATATCGATAAAGGTGACAGAACAGATTAGAGAAAATCTGACGCAGGTTTGTCAAAATGACAGTGATAATTTCTTTATGTTGCCTAATTAGTTTTTTAGTTATAATATATTCGATTTCTTGTTAGAAATAAAAAATTTTAGTAGTTCCAAGATTACACAAAATCTAGGCATGGGATAAAAAAGTTTATTTGAAGAAAGTTTATTTTTTTTTTCTTCTTAATGGCGGCACAGGCTCCTTTTTTCAATATTTTATTTAGTTATAGAGTAATTTCCACGTACTAACATATTTCTGAAATTGGGCTCTGTACCGCCATTCTCTATTATATTACGAATATGTGTGCCAAATATCTCGACAAAACATTCAAAATTAGAGACGCAATCTTGGAACGCGTTTGTTGCTACCTGTTGACCGCTACTGTAGCCTCTTAAAACTTAAAATTATAAGGAACTTAAATTATATAGGATAAGTATAATATACTAGGTGTTGATTCGTCAAACGGGCCATAGGAGACTTAATGGAATATTCTAAATTGTTCAATTTGTAGAGTTGAAACTATTTGTAGACAACTGACATCTCTATTACAATCAAATGTTAAATTTGTTCTACGAATTAAACACATTCCAAAATTTTGCCAAAACATAATACATTTGTCAGAGAATACCATTTTGGGACCAGAAGAAGATGCAAAAAAGTTTGCCAATTCTCTCCCACTCTCCCCGGGCTTCCCCTAAAAAGCCCCATAAGCATCGTATGGCAAAATTCGCGTAATTTTTATTTATTTAACAGCTGTATAGAAACTGATTTTATTTGAGACATGTGCAAAAATAGGATACGATAGCTGCCCTTTTCACCTTTAAAACGCATTTTGATTTTTGTCGGTAAGACACTCTAATCAAGAGATATGGAATTTTTACCGTCTAGTTGATACACGTTTTATTTAAAAAATTGATTTCGAGTGCGTAAATGACGTATCAAATCGCGGGTCGCTTCCGGCGTTGTTTCAGATAGAACAGTAATTTCTACATAAAAAGTGCTAATAAACATTTTTGGTCAAAATTTTCTCAGCTACATTGCCTGTTTCAATAAGAATTCAACAATTTAGAATTTCCCATTGAGTTTCCTATGGCCCGTTTGACGTTTCACCACTCGGTATATTTATAAAAAAATATGTTTATGTTATACAAAAAAGAATGTGTGTACTTTGTACGCAAGTAAGAAGTCATACTTCTATTATATGATTTTGAACGAAATCAATGTACTTTAAACAGTTTATTTATACTTTTATTTAAATATTAAACTAATTTTAATACTTGCTACTTTCCATAAATTTTATCAAAACAATACCAAAATTTAAAAAAATAAAAGAATAAAACACACACAAACACATTGAAAAATACCACAAAGAAATGATTTCTAAACAATAATTGTTAATAATTTTGTTGTAAACAAAAATTTTAGCTAATATGTATTTTCTGAAAAAAATTATATAATAATATACTTAAAATCATAAAAGTTAAGTATAAAAAAATAAAAACTTGCATCGGGGATGGAACCCGTATATTATAGAGCTGTTAGATCGGTAATCCAAGCGCTTTACCATTTAGCCACCTAGAAGTATTAGTCATGTGGGAAGATACACTAACTAAACGTTTACACCATAAACTTATATGAATTTAATCAAATTAGTTTGATTTTGTGGAATTAACATATTAAAATACAACAAAATATAGAGTAAGAAAACAATATATTAGATAAGGACAGGTAGAAATTTTGTTCGTAATCAAGTTATGTAAATTACAGCATTACCTACTAATAGGTAAGTAGGTACATTATTTTTTACATTTTCCAAATAGGTATGTAGATAATTTTTTATTACAATACTGAAACATTTTACAATTACGTACCTATTGCTTTTAAACACTATTTAAAAAGTCACTACAATTATAAACTTGCTTTTGTTTCTGTCCTCACAACAACAAAAACTAATATACACAATATTTGTTTACCCATAACCTATATATTGAACAATTATTGACAGATCATTTTAACACCCAATCAGAGTTCGTATAACCTTTTATATAACCAATACTTTTGATGAATTCACGCACATATAAATTTACTTCCAAACGCGGCTAAAGAAGTATGACTTCAAAAACTAATCAAATATAGAATATATAGATGGTTAAGCAAGTGCTCAAAATACAGAAAGATTTTGATTTGATTTTGAGTAATCATTGCAGCATGTCAAAATACAGTCTAATGAAAAATAAAAATTAATTTTCATTTTATGTTGTCCGCTTTGATTAGATATCGACGAGAAATCCTTAAATCACGCATTTTACTGTGTATTTTTATCTTTCTTTACCTATAGCGATCCGTTTTTGTGACAAATGCCATCATAAAACACTGTTGGCCTGATAAGTCCCTCACAATTTTACAGTCAATATTTGGCGAACTAAATTGACATCCTTATTCTTCGAAATACGTTGCTTGTGCTTTATATCTCAATGTCGGAATTTAATATCGTAAAAATAATATTTCTGGTTTTATTTAGGTTTAATCAAAAAGTTCAGCAAACTTTGAAGAGAGACAAATTTCACGGAAATATGAGTTTCTTGGATTTCGCCACCTCGTAATATCATTTGCCGTCTTTAATGTAGATAAATAGAGCCAATATAATAGCACTTTTGAAATCGCAAACTAATTAGTTATTTGTTGATTTAAATTGCAAAAAGTCTAAATATTGAATATTAAATAAAAATGAAGTCAACGGAAGTTACAGAAGCAAATACGGTAATAACTTAATAAACGCCAATGGACACATAATAATTAAGGACAAGTGGACGAAACTTAACACTTGTGAAGAATGAATAAAATAATTACACCTGCCGCAAAAATAACAGGATACTAATGTACATTTCTAGAAATTAATGCAAATTTCCTAAATCCGTATTCATTTTTTAAATTCCTCAGAAAACTAATAAGTATTTTTGAAAAATTTAAACGCATAATGAAAGATTACGTTATTACCGAGGGCCGACAGTCCCTCAGAAAAAACAAAAAGTTTCTTTTAAGCGAAATATTTGCAATTAAAAATCGGACTAACGTTTATTTTATTTTCAATCCTGTAATTGACTAAAATAAACATTGTATAAGTTTTCAGGGACTTTCTGCCCTCACTAATAAGGCAATCTTTTATTCTGCGTTTAAATTTTTCAAAAATATTTATTAGTTTTCTCAGGATTCGAAAAAAACCAATACATTTAAAACACATTGAAAATTTTGATAGGCTACATTTTTCGACTTTCCCCTTAAGGGTATAGACGCAAAATGGGGCCCGTGTTCAATGTGTTTCAAAACTTATGTGGTCTTTATTTTAATAAGTTACAGAGGTAAAAAAAGAAGAAAGTTAGTGAGAATTTGATTACATATATCTCATTCAAAAGAAACTTTTGGGTTATTCTAAGGGACTTTCTGCCCTTGGTAATAATGCAATCTTTCATTTGGCGTTTAAATGTTTCAAAAATATTTATTAGTTTTCTCAGAATTCGAAAAAAAAAATGAATACATTTAAAACACATTGAACATTTTGACAGGCGACATTTTGTGCCTATGCCCTTAATATTTTATAGCCTCATTCTTTAAGAAAGTCTCTGTAATAATATTGTTGCTAGACAGGTAAATTGTAATTGTATACTTTGTGTACCAATCAAACTGTGTTTTTTAAAGTACCCTCTCCTCAAATAGGTTGGCTACAACAATTGCAATCTCTTCTCTGTCTACAGTTGTTCTTAGTAGCTGTTCAAAATTTAGCCCCCTCCATTGTCGGATGTTCGCAAAAGCCTGTAGAATATCCTAGCATTTATAAAATACTGAAATTAAAACCCAACTATTACAGCCTCAGGTTTTTTAACATTCGGGTTTTTCATTTATTCGCTTATGCTCGATAATAAAAATGTTAGGTAACAACTAGCCATGTTTTTCATCACTACATCCTCATTTTCTACTTAATTTAATATAGTCCATGTGGTGAGATCGCTCCCGTCTGGAAAAATTTCTGATTCGGTTTCTTTGTGGATTCCTATTCAAAAATGTCCTCTTTAAACAAATCTGAAGGGTGCCGGCCGGAATTTTTGGGCAGAAATTGTTTAAACAATTTTTTTAAACAAATACAAATGCTAACGTTTTTTGCTCCGGAACATATATTTTTAAGTTTTGTGGGTCATTCTAAACATTCTAAGGTATTTTGTAAATTTTCTCAAAAATTGATAGTTTTCGGGTTATAGGCGATTTAAAATCTGAAAAATGCGAAAATACGCATTTTTGAGGCTTAAAAACTCATATTTAAATTAATATTTTTGAGTTGCCAGATACAGATCGCGTCTAACCTTAATTTAAACAGTTGTTTTGTAATTGTTAAATTATGCATATCCATCCGATTTTTTTACCGGTGCGGCGAGCTCTATTTCAAAAATCTCCTATTTTCCTCCGAAACATATTTTTTTCTAGATTCTTTGGGACATTGTAAATAAAATAAGTTTCTTGGCATTTTTATCAAAAGTTGATAGTTTTAAAGTTATAACCGATTGAAAATCCAATAATGCGTATTTTTTGGCACTTTTCGGATTTTAAATCGCTTATAACTTTAAAACTATTAACTTTTCAGAAAAATTACAAAAAAACTTATTTTATTAAGAATATCCCAAAGAATCTAGAAAAAATATTTTTCGGGGGAAAATATGAGATTTTTGAAATAGAGCGCGCCGCACCGGCAAAATATCGGATAAACATACATATTTAACAATTAAAAAACAACGGTATAAGTTAAGGTTAGACGGGATCACTCTTCAGAATATTGAAGCTGAATGTTTAATCTTCAATTTAAGTATCTGGCACCCTCAAAAATACTAATTTAAATATGAGTTTTTATGCCTCGAAAATGCGTATTTTTGCATTTTTCAGATTTTAAATCACTTATAACTCGAAAACTATCAATTTTTGAGAAAAATTAAAAGATACCTTTCTTGTTTAAAATGACCCAAAAAACCTAAAAATATATGCTCCAGTCAAAAAAAAAA
This sequence comes from Diabrotica virgifera virgifera, assembly GCF_917563875.1. NCBI lineage: Eukaryota > Metazoa > Arthropoda > Insecta > Coleoptera > Chrysomelidae > Diabrotica > Diabrotica virgifera. The sequence goes on along the minus strand of NC_065451.1, from coordinate 113,483,737 downwards.
CGTGATCTTTTGTATTTGTTTAAAAAAAATGTTTAAACAATTTCTGACCAAAAATTCCGGCCGGCACCCTTCGAATTTGTTTAAAGGGGACATTTTTTAATAGGAATCCACAAAGAAACCGAATCAGAAATTTTTTCAGACGGGAGCGGTCTCACCACATGGACTAATAAATAAGCCTAAAGTAAGCTATGAGAAATTATTAAAAATTTAATAAATTCTGTTAGAATTTTTATCTAGATAAGCGTCCGCTGGTGATAAGTGTCTATTGTAGGCTCTTCAATGTCCGCTATTTATCGGCCTGTGTGTTTAAAACATTGTAAAAAGCTCAGGAAACAGATAGTTACCAAGGATTCTGCATTACTACTTATAGAGAATTTTTTCTGTGTCCAGATATATGTCGCTAACGCATCTGTACGCAGTTAATATTTTATTTATATGTACACTTCGACAGCTTGGATTCAGTTCATTTCGGGATACACCATAGGCGGCTCTAAAGACGCTGAAAAGCAGAAACCTTGGTCAGCCGATGGTGGTGGCCCCGAATCGAATTTAATCTAAAGCTGCCTTTCCTTCTTTCCTTGATAAATGTTAAATTGTTAACTGTCAAAAAGTGTCTGGTTTGTTGTGAGAATGAGTATATTTATTATTTAAAATTTCAATTCAGTCCGTAAATTTTTTTGTTGTTTGGTGGAAATGGAACGAGCTACAAGGAATTTGACCCGCCATGAATGTGTTCAAGCAGTGATCTTATACAGAAAATGACTTAGATTCCGAACCCTGAGCTACCATCCTGTCGGTTGGAGGTTGGGAGTTCCACATACATCAATTCCCTTTATTGTTTAACGCTTTAGAGAAATGAACGACTACAGCAAACGTCCCGGACAAGATAATCCTAGACTATGGTGAGACAAGACCAATTATGTGCTTTAAGAGAACGATTTACCATGATAAGGAATCTTTTAAGGGAACTAAGAGTGGTTCATAATATCCAAACCAACATTAATACCGTTAGGAGACGTCTTGTAACACGTGGCTTGGGTATTTCAAGAGCAGCTACATGCCCAACTGCAAACCAACGTAGAGCTAGCTTGTAATTTGCCAGAGCACACATAAACTGAGAAAATGACGACTGGGAAAATGTTCTGTTTTCATATGAATCCCGGTTTTGCCTCTATAGTTTCGATCCACTTTAAATCTGAGACCAAATAAGCGTTATGCCAAGTGTAAGATACAGAACGACTTAATTTAATGGAGGGTCTCTAATGTTTTGGGGATGAATGTCTTTAACAGCACGGATATATTTTGTTCCTTTACGTGTCAGTTATTTAAACAGTGAAAGGTACGTAACCGATATTAATTGACAGTTATTTAATAAATTAACAATTTGGCATTATCTATCAAATTGTTAATTTCTTATAGCCTACTTTAGGTCTTTTTATCAAGCTAAATAGAAAATGAGGATATATTGATGAAAAACGTGGCTAGTTGTTAAATTACTTATTTATTATCAAAGATGGCCAGACGAATCAAAAAACAAAATGTTAAAAAAACCTGAGGCTATAGTTGGGTGTTAATTTCAGTATTTTATAAATGCTAAAATATTCTACAGGTTGTGGCGAACTTTGGGAAAAAACACAGTTTGATTGGTACACCCGGTATAAATTGACAATTTACCTATCTAATAAGAACATTATTACAGCGATATTGTTAAAGAATAAGGCTCTAATATATTTTTAACACCATTTTATATGCAAATATGATCGTCAGTTAAAGCTTCATAGGGAAGCTTCTCAGGAACCGAAGCTTTTCACCTCGCAATTTTTACAGAATGGATCGATTTGCTTGAAAATTTGAGAATAAGTAGTGGATAGTGCAAGGATCAAAATCTATATTATGACGAATGGCGCTTTTACCATGGGGGTGGTTGCCACCCCACCTCGCGGGTGGACATTTTTTATTATATTTTGACCGCAAAAGTCGATAAAAACATTCATTTTAAGCAAAAAATATTCTATACATTTTTTTGATAAAATTAATAGTTTTCGATGTATTCGCTATCGAAAGTGTTAGTTTTATATCGAGAAAATCAATGTTTTTCGATATTATACTCATTTACGATTAAGTGAAAAAGAAAGAGGAACAACGAATACATGTGGCGGAAATGAGAATGCTTAGATGGATGAGTGGAGTGACAAAGAAAGATAAAATTAGGAATGAGTATATTAGGGGAAGTCTAGGTGTGGCACCAATTGATGCCAAAATGAGAGAGCATAAGTTAAGATGGTTTGGTCATGTTCAACGTCGAGACGTTAATCACCCAATACGAAGAATAGCTGAAGTGCAGATTCCTGGAAGGAGTAGGATAGGAAGACCAAAGAAGACCTGGGGGGAGACGATAAGGCAGGACATGTTGGTAAAGGAGATTAACATTGATAGGACCCAAGATAGAATTGTGTGGAGAAATGCAATTAGGGAAGCCTACCCCTCATAGGGATAAGGCAAAGAGAATGATGATGATTCATTTACGATTCACTCAATTTTTGCGGAGAAAAATTTTTTTCAAACCAAGTTCTCGGGAACTAAATAACCTACAATTTCATATCTAATCATTTTTTCGTATCTCTGACGCTAATCTTTCTATTCTGAAGAAAATGGCATTTTTTACCAAACTACAAAATTCATTATTCGCTTTTACCTCCAGTTTTTTAAAAACCAATCATTTTAAGTCGGTCAAACTTCTGGAATCTATTAATAATTATATAAATAAAGAAAAAAAAAAGACCAATGACTAAAGACACCGCCAACTTACATTATTATGGTTCCAATTGGATTTCTCCTTTTTTTTTTCAAAAAAAGGTATAGATTTTAACCGTAACTTTTTTATTTTTTATTGTAGAAAGTTTGGTAAAAAAGAAGTTGGTAGAATTTTACAAGCTCTATAAGGCTATTAATATTAAATCCTTTTGAAATTCTGAGTCGCAAAAATGGGTGACTCTGAAAGGGTAGGTAAAGGTGGTTTTTGCATGGTTTTACAAGTTTTAAATGTCAATAGCTCACTTAATTTGTGCCGTGGAAAAATTTTTTGCAAAACCACTTTCTTGAGAATTAAAGAAGCTACAATTTTATATTTAAACATTTTTTCGTATCTCTGATGCTAATCTTTATATTCTGAAGAAAAGGGCATTTTTACCAAAATACAAAAATTCGTTATTCGCTTTTGCCTCCATTTTTCTAAAAACTAATCATTCTAAGCCAGTTAAACATCTAGAACCTAATAATAATACATAAATAAAGAAGACCGAATAAGATCAATGACTAATTTTAATCAGGGTGGTGAGTAGGGGAAAGTTTCCTATCACTTTTTCGCTGAAAAAAATTTGAAAAAAACTGACATTCTTTTTATTATAAATTAGTTAATTTTTGAGCTAGAGACTATTTTTTTATTTCTGGAGATATATCTTTTTAAATACTTTAAATTAGTTTGAACGAGTTATCCTCGAAAAATGCATAGTTTTCCCGTCTTTTGACTTTGAAACTATAATATTTAGCATTTGACGAAGACGAGCTTACATATAATAAAGTATAGCTCGATTACTATTGGTCTTAAAGAAATTTAAAAAAACAATTTTGTTTACTTTTTCCAAAGGTACATTTTTGTTAAGTAAAGTTGTTTTGATAAAATGAAAACTTTTTGAGTTATTAGCAGAAAACTGATTAAAAACATTGATTTTTTTCGATATAAAATTAACACATTCGATAGCGAATAAATCGAAAACTATTAATTTTATCAAAAAAATGTATAAAACGTTTTTTACTTAGAATGAACGTTTTTACCAACATTTGCGGTCAAAATAAAATAAAAAATATCCACCCTCGACATAGGGTGGCAACCACCCCCATGGTAAAAGAGCCTTTCGGCCTCATGTAGATTTTGATCCTTTAGCTATCCACTGTTTATTCTCAAATTTTCAGGCAAATCAATCCATTCTGTAAAAATTGCGAGGTTTTGTCCTATTTTAAGCTTCATTACTTGAACTAAGCTGTAGAGATGGCGGTTGTTGACAAAACACCGGTTTTCGGTTATACCGATTTTTTTCACCTACGGTTTAACCTGCCGGTTATAACCGGTCTAAAAACCGGTTATTCCAAAAACCGGTATTCGGTTTTTTTTAGTCATAGCCTATGCCCGATAGGTTACATTTATATTGCGCTTTAGTTTACGATACTCCAGTTAAATCGTTATCAGTCCATATCAGTATAGAAATCAGACATTAGTGTTGTGAAATCGGCTCCAGTCAGCTTAAAATTTCTCATTTACGAGCGAGGGCCAAAAAATGTTCAATTTTTTCTCTGAATTCAGTATTTTTTCACGTATACGATTTTTCACCGGTTGTTACTTTAAAAAGAAAAACCGGTTATAACCGGGACAAAAAAACAACCGGAAACACCGATTATTGCAGAGGTTAAAAACGGTTTTAGGTTATTACCGGTAGGTTTTTCCCATCCCTAATATACATTGGATCGAAATAAAATTTGATTTGTGTGAATCCCAAAGATTTTTGAATTTCAGTAGTCAGATGTAGAGAACAGTAAACCAAAATTCTTATTATACTACTGCTCAACAGAGAGAGCTGAAATAATTCAGGTTCTATCGTCATTGAATATATTATGAGAGTAGAATATAATATGCAATTATTGTATTCAATTAACGATGCAAATTTAATTTACCATTTAAAAATATAATCCTTTAAAATACCCACCAATTTTCCTGTCCTCCCAAACTCAAAAAAATCTCCAACCATTTTAAGTTATAAAAAATTTCCCAGACTCTTTGAAATGAGATCTAAAAAAAATAATATCAACATAAATATTTTACTTAAAAATAAATTGGATAATGCAATTTATCTTTTATTTTTACTACCATCAAAAGAAAATGTATCATGTATTACTTTTAACAGGTTTGTATATTTGTAGAATTTAATACTTCCTGTATGGGTGTATCGTTTTGAAAACGTAGGGAAATTCCTGGAGATTCGTATTCGTAATCAGTAATTCGATATTCATAGTCAGAGCATTATTTTTGGCAATCAGAAAAAGTCATTCACCCACTTTCAATGTCAAGAGTTAAGTGTGAAAAATAGATGATGTTTGAGTCTAATTCAACCAGATCACTTCTTATGTAAATATTATGATTACAAATACCTTTTCAAGGAAATATTATAATAAATCTTATAAATTGTTTTTGGCTGACGTGAGATTGCACTTTCAGTTTGCTTCTGTATTTATAAAATAAAATAAAATTTGAATTCTGATTTTGTTTGGAATAATTACTTGAGAATAATAATTATGATTGGGATCCAAAATAATACCTAACCTAATCCTAATCACCGTGAAAACCTAATAACCGGTTTTTACTTTAAAAAGAATAAACCGTTTATAACCGTGACAAAAAAACAACCGGTAAAACCGGTTATTGCGAAGCAAAAAAAAACGGTTTTAGGTTTAAACCGGTAGGTTTTTCCCATCCCAACTAAGCTGTGAATGTGATGAGCACGTGCTAAATAATTTTTTAAAGTTTAATATATTCAGACTCATTTAATGTTTAAACAAAATAGGTTTAAGCACAATAAATCCTATAAACGTTTCAGTCTGTTAAATTTCATGTAGGGTTTCCTTTCGGTTCAGTTGATTGGTAAATGAGACGTATCTAATAGAAAATAAAAGCATAACTCAATACAACATTTGAATGAGTTTGGGTGCAAAACTCAGACGTCTATTTGATCATCTGCTTGATCTGGTGTCAATTTATCTGATAATTAAGTTTTTGTCTATTTATCGTGTGAACACAATTTTTTATGGTTTTAAAGGAGTATATTTTTAAAGTTTTTTAAGGTTTTAAACATATCAAATACTTCTAAACTCTTTTAAGTTTATAAACATTTTAGATACAGCCAATTTGAGTGTAATATACAGGGTGTTTCATTGGGAAAGTAACATACGTTAACTGTAGAAAGAGGACACTTAGGCGGCCTCAAAAATATCATACTTATTGGGTCTTACTTCATTAATAACAAAGATACTGGGTGTTTTTTCTATTTTGCCATTTTCTTAATTGGTTCATAACTTTTTAACCACACTGTATATTTATTTTATATTTGGCAGGCAAATATCATTTAAGGTGTAAAATAAACTCTTTTAAGTTTATAAACATTTTAGATACAGCCAATTTGAGTGTAATATACAGGGTGTTTCATTGGGAAAGTAACATACGTTAACTGTAGAAAGAGGACACTTAGGCGGCCTCAAAAATATCATACTTATTGGGTCTTACTCCATTAATAACAAAGATACTGGGTGTTTTTTCTATTTTGTCCATTTTCTTAATTGGTTCATAACTTTTTAACCACACTGTATACTTATTTTATATTTGGCAGGCAAATATCATTTAAGGTGTAAAATAAACTAATTTATTGCTTTCATTCTGGTGGGATATGTTATGTGCCATTAGAGTGAAAACTTAGTCTCAGAGAAAATTAAAATGCGACTTAATTTTAATTAATACCATTATTTAATCTAAATTGGTAAAATGTTAACATTTCAGTGTTTGTTAATTATGTGCGACAAATAGTTTATGGCGAATATTTATCTTTAAATAATGAATAAATAATAAAGGGTCAATAAAGAATACATCAATTTAATCAAAAATTATAACAAACAGCGAAAATTTACAGTATAATAACTATTCAAAACTAAAGCACTTATTTAAAATTACCACAATAAAAAATTATTGTTATGTGTGCAATTGCTAATGTGTTAGCAATTTAGATTAAATAATGGTATTAATTAATTGATTGGTTGACTTACCTGTTAAGGAGGGACAATCATAATTGTCCTATCTTACATTTCGAACATTTGTACTTATGGTAGTGGTCTTTTCGGGCCGCTGATCACAGTTTAAAGAAGCAGAAGAAGAAAAAGAAGATTATTAAGCTTCTTGACAAGTGACTTCCGCGCATCACTGTTTTTTTTTTTATTTTATTTTTATCGCACAAGACATGGGTGGGTTCAAAAGAATCAATGGGGGGGAGCGTACAAATGTTCGAAATGTAAGATAGGACAATTATGATTGTCCCTCCTTAACAGGTAAGTCAACCAATCAATTAATTGTCCTTCACATAACATTTCGAACATTTGTACTTATGGTAGGCTGTTGAAAGATTAAACAATATTGTGCGATAAATAAACAAAAGTACATTGCAATCCAAAAATGAATAGTACTTAGCAATTTTTTTTTTTTTTTTTTTTAGAAACTTTACAAAAAATATATACATATGTATACCTAACTAATATATTACAGCAATTATTAATTAAGATTCATGTTTATATTTTAATTATATGAGATGTGTACTTTCAACCAGGTACAAATAAACATAATAAGAAAATTAATGTTCTTACTAATATTAGTAACCTACACATGTAATATAATTACAATTACATACAATTACATGGACTCACCAGACAATACGGTTTTGCAAAGAGTCCGTAATCTTTTGCTAGAGGTTTATTATAAAAAATATTGAATACTTGAGAATTTTCTGTCCATCTCGTCGTCTCTCTAATATCTTCTATAATCCAGTTCTAACTCCCGCTGAGGTAGATGCATGTCTGACACTATACACTTTAAAAATATTAGTGTCTATATTTTTAATTTAAAAAAATGTTATATCTATCTACTCAACGCCTGGGTAGATGTTGCTTTATACGTCTCTTTTTTTTTTGTTTTTAGTTATAAACAAATTGTCTTCCGATTGAGGACGAATGTTTTAGAAATCTCTAAACACTCTCAACTGTGTTTTTTGTTTTAAATAGGTTGATATTTGTTTATTTATTATTATTATTATTATTTTTTGGGGAAGTCTTTATCCTATGTTATATCAAAATGTCAATTTTATCTTTATCCATGAAAATATTCTGAATTGTTATTAGGTACAGGGTTTGCAACCTCTGAACTGAAGTGAGTGCAATCAACATTACAAGTTTGTAAGTAAGATCGTTCAGGGAAAGGCTTGTGAGACGAAATAATGTTTCTAAATAAAGTAATACTGGTAGAGGGTCCCAAGTTAATTAATATTTGGGCAATTAAGGTTTGAGGTTATATATACATTTGTAAAAAAAATTTAAAAATGTTTTTATAATATTCTAGGATATCTTCTATCAACGCCAATGCAGCACTGTGAATGTTAATACGAGCTATAATTATAATCCGGTTCTACGATAGATTTAATAAAATTAAAATTTGATAATTCATAAGCAAAATGTTTATTATTTTATACTAAACCGTCACCATCTCTTGAAAACTGTATCATACAGATTTAGTGATTTGTTGTAATAGATGGGATGGAATCCTCAGGAATGCCTTTTCTTAAAAAGCTTGCCTGACAAGAATACGGAAACCCAAAGGATGTCCTGGATATAAAACCCCAAAAAAAATTCTAGATTAAATTTTTATCAGGTCCATAATTATCTTTTTGGTTGTGTAAGGTATGGTGGTCAAAGGTTGTGTACCAAGGCTGAAAAACATAAAATTTAAATCCATGCCAATCTAGAGTTAAGGCATTGGCTTTCTCTGATCCGGGGTCAGGGTTCAAAATTACATACCTTGCACATTTTCTTTTTTTTTAGGATATGTGGCAAACATATCGATTTCTGGAATAAGAAGCTGCTCAAAAATTATAGTAACACAATTATCACTTAAAGAATACCTACTCTGTTTCTATTTTTAAAGATCTTGATTCCGAGTCAGGCAAAAGCATTTTTTTTACTGTTACAGATGCAAAAATAATTTTTAAATTCCTATTTTCACAGAATTATTAAACTTATCTGCAAATGTTGAGTACTGTACACTACCCATCTTGTTAATGCAAGACACAGCTGTTGCGTTATTTATTCCTAGCAAAATGTTACAATTCCTATATTCGTTGAAAAAGGATTTCAAGCCACTATATGCTGCTAGTAACTGAAGTACATTTATATGTAGTTGTTGTTCATGACTCCAAAAACCATGAGTTTTGTTATCAATGCAGCATACCCGCCATGCTAAAAGATATATGCATCGCAAAATATTTCAAGTACATAATTGGATTATTTTATATTTTGCTCACTAATTGGTATGTTATTTAACCACCAATTGTAATCATTTTTAAGTATTTAGGTATGGTCATTTTAGTGTTATAACTATTAGTTTAAGAAAGAGGCTACTTTTCTTTTGTATTTATTTATATATTGTTTTTTTTTTTTAGTATAATTTTCCATATTTAACTTCCATAAATGGACGAACTGTTACAAACTGACCGATTAAGGCTGCAAATGATCTTATTTTACATGTATTTTTATTTTTGATGTTCTGAATACTATTAGATTTTTTTTTTGTCAGCAGGTGCAAAATATATCAGGTTCGAATCAAACGTAAAACCAAGAAAAGTTATATTTTGTGGGGGTGAAAGTATACTTTTCCTTTTTTTTTATTTATAGTAAATCCCAAGCAGAAAAAACATAGAAAATGTTTAAACAATATTTTCTTTACATTTTAAATATGATTTTGAAATTGGTAAATGGTCCTCTAAAAAATTGACAAAAGTAAAGCCTCCTGTTATTAGATTATTTAGGGCTGGTTTTAAAGTTTTTGTAAATATAAAAGCCGAGATATTATTCAAACCAAATGGTAAACAGTTTAATTAATATAAAAAAGTTCTGTACTTAAATTTTAAATATTTTTTAGAATTTTAATGAACAGGAATAGCAAAATAGACAACTTTTAAATCTATTTTTGCCATAACCCTTGAAAATGAGCTTGAGGACTGACCTATTATAGTCTTCCAGCTTAAAATATGTGGCTTCTATAAAGCAATTTAATTATTTTAAATTCAAAACAAAATTCTCTGATTTCCGTCTTTTTAGGCACAAAAAACTACGAAAAATAAATTGTCCTTTTGTATGTGAAGAAGGAGAAATAGTAATTTTTAATTACTTTTCAAGTAATTTTTTTTTTTTTGTCATACGACCAGTTTGGGTCTATGAGAACTTTTGGTGCTCTCTCTTCAGAGGGCGTTGTTTTAAATAAAATATTAAAACCTTAGACCAAACTTAAAAATTTCTTATCTGAAGTAATCCCTTTCCATATTTTAATACAATTAGCCATATTACCCTATTAATTTTTATTGACATTTAGTATGACATCCTGGTTGTTCTCATTTGCTTTTGGTACTGCTGTCTGTTCGATTGTTTGCATCTCGATGCTAGTAGAGGGTGATTTGAGTACTGACTTTGTCCAATTCTTGGTCTGCTCAAGGTTGAATTGAAGTTTAAACGCTGCTGATTAAAGTTGCTAGATTCTGAAAGAACTCTTGATGGATGCTGAGTGGAAACAGCAGCTTGGCTTTGTGGTATAGTCTTTGGATAAACAGTGGTCTTTTGTGGCTTCGTAATGACTTCGAGATGACTTAATAAAGCTGATTTTGTATCTTTGTTTAATATTTTTGACAAAACCAAACAAAAAATTATTGTAAGTACACTTACTAACTTTGTAATATTAAGGTAGACGATAAAAATCAATGCAGAATGTGCAAAAAGTAGTTAAATATATTTTATTCTATTCTAAACTTCTGGGCTACTATAAGTAACTCTGCGAAATAGGAGTAGCTCAAAATAAAGATTTTCTGGGCTACTAAAAAAAAAAGTACCCTCTTCTAGTTTTATTGTTTGAGGACAAACCAAACAAACATTTAATGTAAGCAGTAAACTTACTACCCTCGTAATATGAAATCTAGGCAAAATGTGCACAAAGTAGTTGAATAAATACATTTTATTGTATTCTAAACTTCTGGGCTACATTAAAGTACCTCGGAGAAATAGAAGCAGATAAAATAATCATAAAGATTGTCTGGGCTGCTAAAAAGTACCCTCTGCTGTAATTTTATTGTTTGAAGACAAACCAAACAAAAAGCTTGGTGTAATTAAACTTGCTTGTAATCTTAAATCAAAGTCGAATTTACAAAAGTAGTGAAATAAATATAATTCTATTGTATTCCAAACTGCTGGGCTACTGTAAAAATACCTCTGAGAAATAGAAGCAGATAAAATGATCATAAAGATTGTCTAGGCTACTAAAAAATACCTCTGCTCTAGTTTTATTGTTTGAACACAAAACCAAACAAATAATTTAGTGCAAGTAAACTTGCTTGTAACGTGAAATCGAAGTAAAATTTACAAAAGCAGTTAAACTAATATATTTTGTTCTATTCTAAACTTCTGTACTACTGTAGAGTACCTCTGAAAAATAGAGGCAGGTCAAATAATCATAAAGATTTTTTGGGCTGCTTAAAAGCACCCCTGCTCTAATTTTATTGGTAAACCCTTTATTTTGTTCTATTTTAAACCTTTGGGCTATAATTTTATTTTTAAACCCCCAATAATGTAGTCTGTATTACTTTGGGCTACCTTAAGTATCCTTCTTGACACAAACAATATAAATTTTTGCATAATATCATGTCTGTCGGACATTTTGCTACAAAATAAACATTAATAGGAAAATCAGTGCAGTGTGGCAACATAGCGCCTGTTACATCTCTGTGTGTTTTGACAAATACTATTGACGTTTTGAGTATTTCGAATAGGGAAGAAGGCGAGATGTAGTAACTATGACAACAGAGAAAATATATTGATAACAACAAAAAAGGACCCCAAGTTTGAATTTGGTTAAAATTGTCATTTCGTAAATATTAAATATTTATAGTTCGATCTATTCATACCTAATTTAATTTATCTAACATAAAATGATTCAAAAATATCTTATAAATAACTTGGTCTTTTGGGATAAAACCCAAAAATATCATATAAATACCTTAACTCTACCAGTTTCTGTTGCAAATTTTCATATTTCCGCGTCTTTCGGGATACACAATTATTCTCTGATGACTTTTGTGGTATTTTAAACACTGTCTAATAATTTTTATAAAACTATTTGGAAAGCACTTGTGATCAGTACACGCACAGAAAAAAAACAGTGATGCGCGGAAGTCACTTGTCAAGAAGCTTAATAATCTTCTTTTTCTTCTTCTGCTTCTTTAAACTGTGATCAGCGGCCCGAAAAGACCACTACCATAAGTACAAATGTTCGAAATGTTATGTGAAGGACAATTAAAATTAAGTCATATTTTAATTTATTCTACTTTGAGCTTCGCAATGCACATAATTTCATAATTCAAATTCAAAGAAAAATCATTTTGCCGAAAATTCAAATTATACTAAATTTAGTTTTTCATACTCTTTTCAAATGAAAAGTCCATTTAAAAAAAAATTAACATACAGAGTATTTTTTTGGGTCGGAACATTTATACAATATTTTTTAATCCGGACCTGGATTTTTTATAATTGTAAATAAATTAATTGATTGGACACCTAAAAGAATATTCGTGTGTTAAATATAAAATCAATATGCAGTGCGGTTGACAAATTTTAAGCTGTATTTCAATTTTTTTCTACTTAGAGCTCTCGCAATTCACAAAATTTCAGAATTCAAATTGAAAAGGACATCGCATACATCTTATGGAAAATATAATGTCACTCAAATTCAATAAAATTTATACGAATAGATTCGTTTTAAATTAACGGTCAAATCTTATCATTGCGCCAACTCTTAATTATGATTAATTACGGCGCACATTGCAATTCAAATTTATCGAAATCATATTTTTGGAGTCAGTAAAAGTGTCACTATTGCTCTGGGTGCTATTCAAAAGGAGCTTAAACCCCGCTGGGCCTAAGCGGATTAGTGAAACTAATCCGCTGATTTATGGAGTACCGACAATTTGGGTATTTTAAAATATTTTTTCTCTTTCTAACTTATGTACGTACCCATTTGATTTCAGATTTATTTATATCAATTTCTGCTCTTATTATTGAAAATATAGAGTTTACAACAATTAGAAGTTTAGAATTTACAATTATAAGATTTGACCGTTAATTTAAAACGTATCTATTCGTATAAATTTTATTGAATTCGAGTGACATTATATTTTCCATAAGATGTGTGCGATGTCCTTTGACCAGAAAAATCATTTTGCCGAAAAGTCAAAGTATACCACTAAATTTAGTTTTTTACCCTCTTTTCAACTGAAAAATCTATTTTAAAAAAATTTAATGTACAGGGTGTTGTTTTTGGGTCGGAACATTTTTCCAATATTTTTTAATCCGGACCTGGATTTTTACAATTGTAAATAAATTAATTTATTGTACACCTTAAATGATATTTGCGTGCCAAATATAAAATAAATATATACAGTGTGGTTAAAAAGTTATGAACCAATTAAAAAATGGCAAAATAGATAAAACACCCAGTATCTTTGTTATTAATGGAGTAAGACCCGTTAAGTATGGTATTTTTGAGACCGCCTAAGTGTCCTCCTTCTACAGTTAACGTATGTTACTTTCCCAATGAAACACTTTGTATAATTTTTAAAAACTTTAAAAAATCTGAGAAAAAAATTATGAGAATAAGTAATTAAACAATCAGAAGAGATCCTAAAACTACCAATATGAAAACTGTTGGCTTTCATTGTGGCCACAGAACTTATTGAGTTTAAGGAAAAAACAAGGTATGATATATAGGCCTTACGACATAGTACCAGAAACTAACGAGTTTCGCCTAATTTAAGAAGAAGAAGAAAAAGTAATTATATGAAGTTCAATAAAATAAAACAAAAATTATAAGTTCATTAAAGCTAAAACCAACTTAGCTGTAGCAATAGCTAAAGTAAAAGCATTGTAACGTTTCGTCACGTTAATAAAGTATATTATTTATTAATAGTAGGAGAACCTTTAATTATTCTTATACTTATGTTCTTTTAATTTTAATAACATTCGGTTATTAAATTATCGCAATAAAGATTAATATTTATATTTCTCTTAATCACGTCACACCTTAATGTCAGTTGCGGTACTTCTTAAGTTGGAAGTTGTCAGTTGGCGGTACTATACGCCACCTGGTGGAAATATTAATTCGTGATCCGACATCTTTCTCTGGACGGACTGAGAAATTTTGGGTTATTCGTGGTTTGGAAGCCAAGTGGTTTAGTAAACAGTGGCGGACTATCTCCAAATAATTACGAAGGCTCCGTTCGAAGATTAAAGTTCGATTTTAAAATAAATTAGATTATCCAGTGATCATCCGTACAGAGGGAACAAGAGTGGAGTACTTTAATGGAAATCGAGATTTCTCCGGTAAATGGTTTTTATAATTTCTTATAGTGTCATCCATTTTGTATAAGGGTCTCTGTATTTGACATATAGAATATTACTTTCATTATTAAATTTTTAAACCAATTTATCTAATGGATTTTACGTAGGTTATATCAATGCTTCTATTCTTCATTCAGAGAAAATTCTATATTTTTAATTTTTTTTGTTTATACTAAAGTTAAAGGTTCAAATAATATTGAAAATTATTATCATTACTTTCTGAATTTACTTAAGTTCTATCCTTTCTAGGTTTAAAGTTCTTTGAACATCCAATATTTTTATACAAATATTTAATGCTGATATTATATCACATCATTAATATATTGTCCTATAATAATATATTAGTGAAACCGATATGAGAAACAATTGTGCATTTAATGATAGAAGTATATAATTTGGACCACATATACTACACATATAAAGGTTTTTGCCTTTTACAAAAATGGCGGGTATTCAAAATGGCGACTATACCTATGTGACTAATAGCACGATAACTTTTGAACGAGACGTCAGATTTCAACCAAATTTGGTACATAGGTTCCTTTTTTGATGTATAAGACCGAGGCCTTAAACCGGAAGGGTTTACTAGAAGTTGTGTTTTGCCTGATTTTTATATAAAAATATGTTGTTTTTTTCAATTCTTTCACCCTGTATGTATTAATTTTTTAAAAACTTAATATCGCCATTAAAAAGAGCGTAAAAATATTTTATAGGAACTATTTTGAACTTTTTAGTTATGTTAATTACCATTTAATAAATGCATAACGTATCTTCACATGTACCTATGTGCGGCAGATTCGTGCAAATATTATAAGAATTATTGTGCGTTTAATGGTAGAAGCATATAATTTGAACCACATATACTATACATATAAAGGTTCAAATTTAAATATGAGGCCATCTCAGTTTTTGTTCCTTTTACAAAAATGGCGGGCATTCAAAATGGCGACTATACATATGTGACTAATAGCACGATATCTTTTGAAGGAGATGTCAGATTTCAACCAAAGGTATATATGTTATTTTTTTGTTGAATAAGATCGAGGTCTTGAACCGGAAGAATCGGTTTACCAGAAGTTGTGTTTTTACTTTTTTTTTATGTAAAAATATATATTTTTTTCAATTCTTTTAACCTGTATAAATAAATTTTTCAAAAAGGTAATACCGCCATTGAAATGAGTGTAACATTTTTTTAGGAATTATTTTGAACTTTTTAGTTATGTAAATTACCATTTAATAAATGCATAACGTATGTTCGCATGTACCTATGGGCGGCAGATTCATTTTGAATGCCCGCTATTTTTGTAAAAGACAAAATCTGAGATGGCCTCATATCTAAATGTGGTCCAAATTATATGCTTCTACCATTAAATGCACAATAACTCTTATATTAATATTTGCCCGAATCTGCCGCACATAGGTACCTACATGTGAAGATACGTTATACATTTATTAAATGGTAATTAATATAACTAAAGGGTTCAAAATATTTTCTAAAAAATATTTTTCGGCTTTTTTCAACGCCGGTATTACCTTTTTGAAAAATTAATATATACAGGGTGACAGAATTGAAAAAATAAACAACATATTTTTACAAAAAAAAAAAAGAAAAAACAAAACTTCTGGTAAACTTATTCTTCCGGTTCAAGAACTTAATCTTATACATCAAAAAAAGAACCTATATACCAAATTTGGTTGAAATCGAACTTATGGTTCAAAAGTTATCGTGCTTTTAGTCACACATGTATACTCGCCATTTTGAATGCCAGCCTTTTTTGTAAAAGGCACAATCTGAAATCGGTTCATATCTAAATTTGAACCTTTGTCTGTGTAGTATATGTGGTCCAAATTATATGCTTCTACCATTAAATACACAATAATTCTTATAATATTTGCCCGAATCTGCCGCACATAGGTACATGTGAAGATAAGTTATACATTAATTACATGGTAGTTAACATAACTAAAGAGTTTAAAATATTTCCTAAAAAATATTTTTACGCTCTTTTCAATGCCGGTATTACCTTTTTGGAAATCTAATATATACAGGCTAAAATAATTAAAAAACAACATATTTTTACATAAAAAATCAGTAAAAACTCAACTTCAGATAAACCGATTGTTCCGGTTCACGAGCTCGATCTTATACATCAAAAAAAGAACCCATATACCAAATTTGGTTTAAGTCGGACTTTTCGTTTAAAAGTTTTCGTGCTATTAGTCACATATGTATCGTCGCCATTTTGAATGCCCGCCATTTTTGTAAAAGGTAAAATCTGAGATGGCCTCATATCTAATTTTGCACCTTTATATGTTTAGTGTAAGTGGCCCAAATTATATGCTTCTACCATTAAATGCACAATTCTTATAATATTTGCACGAATCTGCCCACTATATTGTTTTAAAGAAATCATATTATGATGTATTCAAAGTTTAAATTCATATGTCTGGTATTTGAAGCAAGGTCATATACATCTTCTTTCACATCACCAAGGCCACCACACAGTCTGCGAATAAGTTTTTTTGCTTGACTTATAATGTGGTTTTTTCATTATTCTTTGTTCTAAAAACTTTCCTAATTTCTCTTTTTCTTTGACTTTTTCCTACACTGGTAGAATGGAAGTAAATAGCGATTATGCTTTTTAGTCACTTATGTGAAAACCTAAAGATATCTCATACCACCTGAGAGAGAGGACTGCTTCCAACCCTAGCAGTCAACTATAGGATAACTCCTGGAGTATCTCCAGTTTCAAATTGGTTTTGATTCATCATCCTTTACCGTCAGGAAGGGCAGTTTAACAGTTAGCAGTTTAGCAACATCTTTGTGCTAACTTCGGACAGAAGATTTTTCTGGGACGTAGCATCGAACAGTTTGGGATTGGTTTGATCAATCGTGTTTGTTTTGGGGACATTTAGTTTTTTTAGTTTTTTTAACAGTTAATCACTACCTCCATATTGCGTTTCAAGATTTATACCATATAGTTTAATTTAATAAAATTTCTAGTCATTATTCCCTGAGTAGTTTCTCAGTTTTACTTGTTTTTTATTAAGAACCACGAGTCAGAATAAGGAACTTTTGATATCCAGTACTCCGTTGGTTCACCCTAGCTAGGCTGGTGCCTGTTTAATTTATTTAGAGTGCTGGAGATCATTCGTTCGAATAATTCTCCATTACTAATATTATTATTCATATTCTCTGATATTATTTAGCTTAATTGTATATATTTCAATGGTACGTACTATTATTATCTGGTGAAGGATTGTTATTTAACCCAGATGCAAGTTGTGCTCTTTACATAAGAGGCATTTAATTTTCTAAGTCAACGTTATTGTTACATTATATTATTTACATTAATATTGTAAAATATAATTATTGTCATTTCTTGTCATTTTATAGTCATTCAATATTCATTTTGTTTAACTCAGAAATTGTCAAAATCTGAGAAATTATCTTTAATAAATCTTTAATTGTTTTGCATATATTTCTTTATTATTATTATTCCCTTATTTTTGCATTTATAGATTGAATATACTTTACAGCAGTGTAGGATACATCAGAGAGTGATCGGCAACCATTTCTTGGCGCCCACCGTTTGTTTTTCTTTGTCAATTTTCCTTCCTTATCCTTATATTTTAATATTTATTTTCTAGCCATCATCTATATCTCCTTTGATTTACTGTCTTTGACAGGCATGCAAGTTGGCCGAATCCTTCCTCGAGTGTCAAGTGGTCATTCTCTGGCATACCCTGCTAGTCTAAGTGTATCCAGTTTCCATCTATTTACTCCTACTTATATTTGGAGTCTATGATCTAACCAACTCTTAAAATTTTTATTTCCTTTGCAAAAACTACAGTTTTATTAGAGCATGTTAAAATTTGTATTTTATAAGCTTAATCCATACATATCCGGACAAAGACTTCAGTGTCATGCTTGGTGGATAACAAACTACCTTGACCACGACCTTGAGTCCGCTTTTCAAAAAATAAAAAATTCCCAATAAACTCTACCTTATCGTTGGATATCCGATACATATTAGTAAAATTATTCATTTATTAGATATTGCTGTATAGTCCAGGGCGGATCTGTTTTGAGATGGACGTTGAGAGGTGACTCAAATTTTTTTGCAGAAACTGCTTGAAAATAAATCAAATAATAATATTTGAGTTATCCTCCCTCTCAAATAGGCCCGGAACATTGTTCAAATAATCAAAATGTCAAGAATTGAAGGAAAAATTCGATATTTTTCTTCGTTTTTTGATTATAACTTTAAAAGTATTCATTTCCGAGAAAAGTTGTATTGACATAAAAGTTAAATAATTCAATTTACTACAATATAAAATTGGTTAAAAATTTAAAAAATAGTCACCCTAGTTGCAAAACAGCAATAATTGCGAAAAAACATACAAAAACAAGTATTCGTATTTTACGTTTTTCAACCATTTATTTCTCCCAGAAAAACCTTATGATACAGTAAAACAATACTGTAAATTTCATTAAGATCGGTTTAATAGATTTTGCAAAATAAATTTTGCAATACAGGTTTCGCAAAAAATACATGTTACAGGACTGAAAATAAAGCAGATAGCAAGTTGAATTTTTTTTTTGCTTATAGAAGTGTACTGTACCTTTCATTTGCAATTTTCAAAATTAAAATCGATTAATTAACACGGCGTCAGAAAATTTTTGAAATAAACAATAATTTTTGGTGCTACGCGCAGGACAGCGGTGTTCGATTCACACAGGTTGATTTCCACCAAAATTTCTTCCAATCTTTATCTAATATATTATTCTCCTACTCTATATTTTGTTGTATTTTAATTTTTTAATTCCACAAAAATCACACTAATTTTATTATTGATTGTGAAATATTGTTTAAACAATTGCATATGTTTAAAAATAATAAACTTTTATTATTTAAGTTAAAATATATGAACAAAGAAAGTTTTTGCTAATAAAAGTGTTATTTCAAAGGATAGAGTATGTGTTTTTATTTTGCAATAAACAAATTTATTTATTTATATCGAAATGTCATAAAAACTAAAATGTATTAATCATTATCAAAGGTCATTGGAATGCCCAATCAGAGCAACCTATCCGCTGTCCTGCGCGTAGCACCAATAATTAATGTTTATTTAAAAAAAACCCTGACGCCGTGGTGTTAGGCGATTTTAATTTTGCAAAATTGCAAAGGTACAGTGCACTTCTATATGCAAAAAAATTTTCAACTTGCTATCTGCTTTATTTTCAGTCCTGTAACATTTTGAAAAAATGAATTTTTTTTACGAAAGCTGGATTGCAAAATTTATTTTGCAAAATCTATTAAACCGATCTTAATGAAATTTACAATATTGTTTTAGTGTATCATAAAATTTTTCAGGGTGAAATATGAAGGTCCTAAGTGTAGCATAAATGGTTTAAAAACGTAAAATGCGAATACTTGTTTTTGTATGTTTTTTTTCAAAATTATTGCTATTTTGCAACAAGGGTGACTATTTCTTAAATTTTTAACCAATTCTATATTGTAGGAAATTTAATTACGCAACTTTTATGTCAGTAAAACTTTTCTCGGAAATGAATACTTTTAAAGTTATAATCAAAAAACCAAGAAAAAAATCGAATTTTTCCTTCAATTTTTGACATTTTGATTATTTAAACAATGTTCCGGACCTTTTTGAGAGGGAGGATAACTCAAATATTATTATTTGATTTATTTTCAAGCAATTTCTCCAAAAAAATTTGAGTCACCTCTCAACGTCCAAATGTACTAATATTTTTACAGATGCGCCTTGGTCTAATAAGGAGTGGAAACATAATCTCTATATTATTTATGCTAATTTCTATCATTGTGTTCAGCAAAAAATATTACTTTTGACGTTTTTTTTAATTTTTTTTGCCTTTTCCCATTAAATACTTATGAATATATTATACTTTATATAATACTTTTTATTAGCAAAGTTCTACGCCCTAAATTTTAATACTGTAGACTTAAACATAAAATACCCATAAAGCTAGTTTCTGATAAATTGTTAAAATCATAACCAAGTCAAATTTCACATATTCCAAGTTGCTTTATGTAGCCATAAACTCGAAGATTTTACGACTACCGTTTTAAAAAGTAGTTTAAAGTAATATTAAAGTTAATAATGAAAAATTTGTTAGAAATGTTTAATTTAATTATATGCAACGATGTAATGTTTACTAATTTTCGAATAAATTCATATTAAGGGTGTAAAATTTAATTAAGTTGTCTTATATCACTGTATTTGCTTAAAATACTACTCCAAATAAAATAAACTTTATTTTTTCAACAAAATTTGAACCTCATGCATAATTTAAAAAAATGGTGGAGGTTCTTACAAAATCCTGTCAATTGAATTATAAAAAACTTTGAGTATTGGTAACTAAAACATAGTAAAATAATGTTGAAATTAGTTGAAAGTATAACAACTGAATAATCTTTCTTCCATACTAATAGCGAAAGAATACACTAGACTGCTTTTAACTATAGAAACGTAAATACTGACATGCGGTACGTAATACCGCAAGAAAACTTTACGTCAACGTGGCTCAAAGACTAAACCGTACTAAAACTGCAGAAGTTGAGAGCAGCTACAATAATTACACACCACTTCTATGTACACAGATGGTGTTCCAGGAATCTTTTATTATATTTATCCACCGAGAACGGCAGCTCTCACCAGTGGCGCACAACACCTCTACAAGCGACACTATATATACACGAAATTTTCGATTTTCTAAACCTGACTGAATTGAAAATTGGGCCAAATCCCGTCTTAAAGTATAAGAAAAGACTCGTCCATCCATATATTACATCTCCTTTTTGGTCCAAGGCTGTGGATTTTACGGCCCTTCCCATTTAGAGTCTGTTTTTCGTTCTCGTCCCCAAAACTCCCAAAAATTTCAAAAACTTAAGCCCAACCTTCACGGCTTCTGATAGCACAGATCATTACCTTTCCAACGCATGTTTAACTTTGAAAATCGGTTACACCATTCAAAAGTTATCGAGCTCAGAAATATGACTCAAAGAAAATGTATGTATGTATGTATGTAATTATGTATGTATGTGTGTGGAAAAGTTACACCGATCTGAATTTTTTTTTCTGTGTTTGAAGAGGGTGTGAGGGCAGATTTAGAACCGGTCTAACTTTTGATTTCTGACTACCCGTAAGCCAGCTAGAGGACTAGGTAGATACAAAATAGCATATTGTTTGGGCGTATATATCTTAGGTTCAAGGAGAGACAGGAAAAGCACAAATACACCAAATCAATAGAGTTGAGTTAAGCTTTCAAATGGTGTTTAAGCGATCAACCTCAGACATACACACTGCTTACCATAGCCGAAAAACTGAAAAATTAAACTTTCAAAATTTTGGTTTTTCGACAATTACTCAAAATCCCAACCTACGAATTGCGCCAATAACTGAGAGTTTGTAGAAGGGCTCAGGACGCGTCTAACGGTGTATATCTCATATCTGGAAAAATTCGAATTTTTTAGTTATAGGCTTCATAAGTATGATCAAATCTATTTCTTATGGGAAAAACCGTTTTTCAAGCTCAATCATTCATGTAATACGTTCAGTTATCATACTTGATCTTGGATGCATCAGATACTACTTGTCAATACGTTCTAAACTCATGTTTAGTGATCAACATCAGTTCAGCCGTTCAGAAGATATAGAGCTCCAAAAGTATAATTAGTCCAGGAACTGAAACTTTTCACTTCGCAATTTTTACAGAATGGATCGATTTGCTTGAAAATTTGACAATAAGTAGTGGATAGTCCAAGGATCAAAATCTATATGATGCCGGAAGACGCTTTTACCATGGGGTGGTTGCCACCCCATCTCGAAGGTGGAAATTTTGTATTATATTTTGACCGCAAATATTGGTAAAAACATTAATTGTATGCAAAAAATGTTTTATATTTTTTTAATAAAATTAATAGTTTTCGATTTAGTGGTTATCGAATCTTAGTTTATATCGAAAAAATCAATGTTATTAATCAATCATGGTTTATGTACTTGTAGTGGTTACAATGCTAAGTTTGATTGGGCAATCCGAGTTCATTTGCCGGCCATAATTACATATTTATTAGGATGACTAGGATATGAACTCGGATTGTCTTATCACTGGTGTCGTAAATACTAGATCATTTGGGAGAGAATGCGATCAAGACGACCCCAGAAAACGGCAATTCTCGCTAGTGACGCACAACCCCTCTCATATCCGCGAAAATTCGAAATTTTAAGTTATACGCTTCATAAGTATGATCAAATCTATTTCCTATGGGGAAAAACGGTTTTTCAAGCTCAATAATTTCTGTAACAGCTTTAGTTTTCATACATGACCTCAGATGCATCAGCAGATACTACTTGTCAATATGTTTCAAACTCATGTTTAGTGATCAAAATCGGTTAAGCCGTTTAGAAGTTATTAAGCTACACAAGTATAATCCAATTAACGATTATTCCCGAAATGGTTTATGTAGTTGTAGTGGTTACGACGCTAAATTTGATCTGCAACGGGCAATCCGAGTTCATTTACCGGCCATCCCAATATTTTTATTCAATCTATTTCAACTAGAAAAAAATCTAGTGTACATTCGATGGACACTAGATCATTTGGAAGATAATGCGACAAAGGTGACCATTTATAAAGCTTAACGTGTAATCGAGAAAAATTGCATAAAACTTCATACATTTAATTTGTATATAACTTGAAAAACTCCTGATACAAGAATAAAACCGCTAAACGCCGTAAAAATGAGTGGCGCATACAATATTCCAGCTACAAAAGATCTGATATGAAAATTACGTGGCGCGAAAATATATTTTTATTTTGATGCAAAACAAAATTCTAGTTTTATTTTAAAAGATTTTTCCATAATATTTGCTAAATTTGAAGTAAACGCGCCACAAAAGAGTTTCAAAATTCAAACTGTATCAAATTTACTCTTTTGTGGTGCGTTTACTTCAAATTTAGCAAATATTATGGAAAAATCTTTTAAAATAAAACTAGAATTTTGTTTTGCATCAAAATGAAAATATATTTTCGCGCCACGTAATATTCATATCAGATCTTTTGTAGCTGGAGTATTGTATGCGCCACTCATTTTTACGGCGTTTAGCGGCTTTGTATTCTTGTATATTTATACACACCACTGAACGTACACACAGATGGTGTTCCAGGAATCTTTTATAAAACAGGTTTTACAGCAAAATATATTTTCGGGCGGTACGGCATACCGCATGCCAGTGGTTAAGGATTAATTTTTTTATACACACAGTATTGGAAATCTTTTTTCGGAACACAGGAACTTTCAATACAATAAGTTAGATTTTGGATTTGCAATTAACCAGTGTAAATTTCAAGACTACGTCGCGATATTTCATATTTAATTCATTTCTTCGACTGCACTGAACTGAAGTGACCCATCGGATTGCATCGTTTGTGCGATAGCCAGCGATAAAGGGATTACAGTCGAAAAAATGAATTATATTTAAAACATCGCGATGTTATATTGAAACTTACACAGGTTAACTGCAACTCAAGATATTTGTCTGGTGTGAATAATCGAGAAGAATGTTTGGTAAGTATTCTTTTTCTAGATCTCAGTTCAGGGCAGTCGGACAAATAAATTAAATATGAAACATCGCGATGTTGTCTTAAAATTTACACTGGTTAATTGCAAATCCGGAATCTAACTTATTGAATTAAAAGTTCCTATGTTCCGAAAAAATATTTCCAATGCTGTATATTACGTATGAACAAAAAAAGTTATGAATGAAGTAGTTTATAAAAATTCCAACATACAGTCAATAAAATTACAGAAGTGAGTCAAAGTTGAGAACTGAATTTTATAATTAAGAAAAAATAAATCGTAAAAAAATATGCCTAAAGGTAAAAATTTACTATTTTATTTTCTAAACACACTGCAACTTTTATGTTTAAAATATTTCTTGTTCTCCGTTATTTTACTTTAATATCGAAAAGCACCTTAATCACATCAAAAAGGAAGACCTAATACAATTTGGAGGAAGATCATCAGGAAGTGCCATTAAAGATACTGCTATTAAAATACTTTGGAAAATCGTCACGAAAGAAGATTTAAAACAAAGAGACTTGGCGTTCCTATTCTTAGAAAAAACAAATAACTCAAGAGTAAATAAAAGAGAACAGAAAAAAATTATATAGTGGCAAAAAATAGGTGAGATGGGTCTACTCCAAAATCTCTACAGCCAAAATCCCGACAGCCACAATCCCGACGGCCAAAATCCCGAAAGCCACAATCCCGACAGGCCAAAATCCCGACAGGCCAGAATCCCGACAGGTTTGATAAGTTTCTTTTTAACATATAATTACATTTATTTCTTGTTTTTTGTTTATGGCCATCTGTTTTTATTTTGTGTTACTAAACAAAAATATTTACCATTTAATATGAACTAATTTTCTAAATAAAATTTCTAACATGGGCAAATGAATTAAATTATTTTTTTGCCAATATATAGTCCAATGTATAACCAAATCCTAAATTCAAGTTTACTTTCATATAATAGATATTATCATGTCACTTACAACCTTCCATTTCAGTAAGTATAGCTTTTATATTATAAAATGAAGTGTTTAAATAATTTTTTCTTTAAAAATACATAATAATTAGTACCCGTACTTATTAGTAAGTAATAATTGTTCAATTCCAATACTCTATAATATGATTTGGTATTGCATCTGAAAATGAAACAATAAATATTCAAAATATAGTCGTCGGGATTTTTGCTTATGCGAGGATTGTTGCTTGTCGGGATATTGGTCTGTCGGCATTCTGGCCTGTCGGGATTCTGACGTGTCGATGTTTTGGCCGTCGGGATTTTGGCTGTCGGGATTTTGGGCGCCACCGGGATAGATACGGATGTTCAAAATCATACGGTTGTCAAAAAGGAAGCGAAAGTGGCAGTTGCAAAAGCTTAAAGAATCGTTTAAAAAATTAGATCAACTTGATACCAGGAAAGGCGAAACAAAGATATATAAAATAGCCAAAAAAGAGCACTGAAAACAAAACATTTTAATCAGATTAGATTTATCCGAGATGGAAATAAAATACTAATCCACGACAAATTTGTCACGAAGAAAAAGAAACAGCATTTTGACAGTTTATGAAATGAAGAATTGGACACAAAACTGGTTGAGTTACCTGAGATACTAACAGCAATGGTCACCAAAGTAATAAACGAGAAAGTAGAAAGCAAAATATTTTAATCACGTTAGATGTATCCGAGATAGAAATAACAAGACACTAGTAAATTAGTGGTATGAATAAAACGGAGTATAAAACTATTTTGATGTGATGAGATTCTACTCACAGTAAAGAGTAGATAATCTCTATGTGGAGTATGTTCTCCAACATTTGGGAGTATAAACTACATTCTCATTTTGATTCATACGAGTCGATGTCTTTAGTTAACTGATATACATGAGGAATACGTATAATTGGAAAACGACTTAACAACATAAGATACGTTGATGATATTGTCATTTTTGTAGACAGTATGGCAGACCTGCAGGCGCTTGTCTCAAGGGTAGTAGGAGTAAGTAGTACGTATGGGCATGACATTAATATCAAAAAAGCAAAACATATGGGTATTTTTATGTGTTTGTCTGTTCTATAAATAAATAGGAATAATACCAGCTTTTGAAACAAACCTTTTATAGGGAAAGAAGGAAAGAAGTGGTTGCTGGAAATAATTAGAGAAGCATGGAGAACAAACAAAATGCCGAGAGAGTAGGAAGAAAACTTACTGATCCCAATTCACAAGAAAGGAGAAGAATCCACCTGTGGAAACAATAGAGATATATGCCTCTCATCAGTAGTGTTCAAGCTCTATACGAGAATAATAGAAAGAAGATTAAGAACAGAGGTAGAAGAAAAACTGGAAGAAGAACAAACAGCATTCAGAGCCAAAAGGCAAACAGTTGACAACATAAGCATATTACGAAATATAATAGAAAAAAATAATGATCGGGGAACAAACATATATATGACCTTCATAGACCTTAAAGCAGCGTTCGACTCAGTAGACCGGAAAGTATTGTGGAATACTGTAGAGGAGCTGGGAATACCGAGGAAACTATTAGAGATAATTAAAAGTACGTACAGCAGAGTGGTGGGAAAAGTGCAAATGAGAGGTAGCAGATCACTAGAATTTAGGATGAACAAGGGGATAAAACAGGGAGATAGCCTAAGCTTACTCCTATTCGTCATAATTATGGACAAATTATTTAAAAATGTAAAAAGAAGAACAAACCACTTAAAAACAATAATAGGCTACACGCACCTAACACCAGTTATGATAGAAGGATTACTGTATGCTGACGACGTCGTTCTCCTAGCAGACAACCCGAGAAAGATGCAGCGATTAATTGATATAGGTACTGAGGGAATAGAGAAAATGAAATTAGAAATAAACATCAGCAAATGCAAGACGATGGAAATAGGTCAGCAAGAGCATGAAATTGAAGGCGAAACACGAGTGCTCTGTAAAGGACAAGAATTGGAGAGGGTGACGGCCTACGAGTACCTGGGCACGATAATATCGAATGACGGAAAGCTAGACCTAGAAATTGCAAATAGGACAAAGAAAGCTACGAAAATATACTATGCCATTAATAATACGATACTGGGAAAAAGGTAAATCAGCCAGGAAACAAAAATGCTTGTATATAATTCATTCACAGTACCAACTCTTCTATATGCAAGAGAGACATGGGTCACAAATAAAAGACATGAAAGTGCCATAAATGCAGCTGAAATGAAGCAGCTGAGAAAAATAGCTGGAAGGACGAAGATGGACAGAGAAACGAACGAAAACATCAGAAACGTGCTAAGTCAGGAACCAATAGAGAAAAAATTGAAAAAAGGAAACTGAATTGGTTTGGATATATAACTAGGATGAACGAGAACAGACTAGTAAAGAAGGTGACAGATGCCAAAAGACAGGGGAAAAGAAGAAGGGGCAGACCTAGAAAGGGGTGGATGGAACAAATCGAGAAAATCGGCACAAATAGAGGGAAAACAGTGCAACAGATGAAGGAAATGGCAGGAGATCGGAAGGCGTGGAAGAAATGGGTAAAAGATGGATAGGTGATACCAAAGTCCGACGCTCTTATAGGGCATAAGGACAACGAGAAGAAGAAGAAGAAGAAGAAGAAGAAGAAGAAGAAATAAACCACAACTTAAGCAAATACACTAAGAACAATAAGAGCCAAAAGAGAAACCATTACAGAGTGGTGTATCCAAACTGACTTGTGGTGAATATTCAAAAACTTGTATCGGTCAAACTAGCAGAACCTTCGAAAAACGCATAGCAGAACACAAAAGGACTTTTAATAATAGAAAAATGTATTCTATGTACGCACTTCACCTTCAAGATCATAATAATTCATTTACTGACCCCGTCCTTTCTGTTTTGACAGGCTCCTTCCTGTAAATTTCTTTTTTCCATTGCTTCGTCCACTAAATCTCAGATCTTCGGATTTGCATCTATTCCTTCTTCCTATCGTGCTCCACTCTGTTACTCTGTTTATCCAACGATTTTGGTCTGTAACTCTGTACCTGGTCAGCACCTAGTCTATTATATCTGAGTTCATTGCCATTCTTTTCTTAACCTCTACGTTATTTATTCTACCTCTTCTTCTTACTCTGCAGCTTCTCCTTAGGAATTTCATCTGTTGCTTTGATTTTTTTTAATTGTCTTATTATTTATTATCAAATTTTTACACCCGTACATGAAAAAAAAATACGTTTGTCTGGGATTTTAATATCTAAAATTCCGCAAACTACGTTTCGTAGAAAATATACCTTAAAAGCTAATTTGATGCTTTTATATCTAAGGACATTCTAGTTTTTCCTAGAATTTAGATCGATATATAAGTCCACTTTATTTGCCAATACATAACAACAGCTTTATCCCCATTATATGGCGCTTACCTGCACTAGTTGTTATCTCGAACGCTCAAAGCTCCGTTTAACTTTAGTAATGATATTTGTCAACAATTTTGGAATTTACGGTATATAATACAGAGTTAACTGTAAACTACACAATACTTGTTTAGGTATATTCTTGGAGATATAATAAATAGGTGCTTAATTCGATGTAGATAGAACATTATGACGATATTGTTGCAAATAGTTTTCTTAGTAATACATATTCTCAGTTTTTAACAGTAAACTATAAAATATAACTAGTTCTTTCTGCAAAAATAGAACACTCAAATCACTTATAATAGGGATGTTCACTAATTTTTAAATATAGTTAAATTCAATAGATAATAAAGTATATAAAAACGTAGCAATCATAAAACTGTATAAAAATGTATATTTTTTAAGATAAATGAGTTCATAATGTTGATTTTCTTGGAGGCTAGAAAACCGGCTCCCTGTAGCGAGGATACGGCCTGTGACGTCAGTAGTTGTAACGGCTGTGATCGAGAGCTAGTTCTGTATACTTATTTACGAAGTGTATTTGAATGTGTGCAGTTCGTTACGTATTTAATTAGTAAAAAATGAAGCCAAATAAGTGGTGTTTTGTTTCTGGGTGTGTAAATACATCCAGAAACAATTCTGACAAGATTTTTATTACCGTTCCAACCAATTTAAAACAGAAAAAGAAATGGTTTGTTGCAGCTAGAAGGAACATCAAGGACGTGTCAATAAAAACCAAGTTTTTCTGTTGTGAAGATCACTTTATTGTAAGTTATGGATTTTTTCTAAATAAAAAGTTTTTAAATTACTCATTTTTACCCAATTCTATGATATGTTTTAGATTTAAGTTTCGAACTTCTCTAAATATCTGTTACCATTTATCTGTTATCATTTCAAAGAAATTGGTTAGCATAGCAATAAAACTTTTTACAAAAATGAAAAAGTAAGTACCTAGTTTATGACCTCCGAATTTGTCGGGCCCCTAAAAAGACTGGTGCACATAACATAACATAGTAGTAAAATATTTATTACTTGACAGACCCTATAAACTAGACATCAACTAACTTTGCAGTGAATTGTACATAAACAGTTTTTGGATTCATTGAAAAATATATTGAGCGGTAACTATTTTATTACAACGTATTCTTATACCTAAGCGGATAAATTTATTAAGGGGGTAGGCGCAAAATCTTGGTCAAATACTATTTAATTAATTTTTTTCGAATCCTGAGAAAACTAATTAATATTTTTGAAAAATTTAAACGCAGAATGAAAGACTACATTATTACCCAGCGTCGAAAGTCCGTTCAAAAAAACAAAAAGTTTATTTTGAATGAAATATTTGAAATTAATGGTAAGGGAGCCCAAGCGGGAATTTTTGCAATTACTCGAGCGTGTCAGATTATCATATGGGGAGAAACCTCGTACCCTGTAGATGTACCTCTACCATATATTGACTCTTAACACAGGGAAGTTCGTTAAGGAGGACCCGAAAAAAATCTATCAATAAAAATGATCGAAATTGTCAGATTAAGATAAGGTAAGTTAAGTATGTACATGCAAAAGAGTGTATATTTCAAACATCTGACGAGTTGAGCGGGGCGTAAGGAAATGGGCGAGTAAAAAAGTTTCACAAAAAAAGCGAATGATTCCAAACATGACCCCCACGGAGAGAGGTGGGGGTAAATTTAAAATTTTAAATATAAATCCCGCGATATTTCGCAAAATAAACATCAGATCGATAAACTGCAAAATACACTTATTCAATATTTTTGAAAACGCTAGGGTATGTATATTTTCATATTGTATATTCTCTATTCATAGGTTTGTTAATGGTTTTTTATATTTCTGGACCTCGGAGGGGTAAACTACACTACATGGATATGGTGTTATTTGAATCAGTTCCTCTAATCTACTTATTTTATTGGTTGGATTATCTAAATTGGTTATATTTTCTCAATAAAATATGGTCATATTGTCTTTCAACCAATTATGGTATATATCACATTTTTATTAACATCCTAAGTACTATTTGCTCTAAACTTTGTAGCAAACACAAGCTAAACACAGTTGCTCAAAATGACAGTATAGTTTACCTACGAGGTCCAGATTTGGAACCAATAAAACTTCAAACACAATGTTTATATCAGAAGAAATGTTAAATTTGAATTGGCTAAAATTTGTTTTAATAAAAAATGTCTTTAATGTATAAAAATGACTTGAATACAACTATATTTCAATGACAATAAAATGTAATTAAAGGTATAATGATGGATTTTGAATGGATAATAATTATTATTTAAAAGTAATACTCACTGGCTGGTTTTGGTTCCACTACTCTGTGGTTGATTTATTTTCTTACAGGAGGCCAAGAAATCAGACACCATTGTTACGTCTACAGTCGGTAGATTATGCGAATCGGCTTTTTGAAAACCTTCTTCCATTTTATTTGCTTATTTGTACCACACAAAATATGTCCTTAAAAACAGTCTATACACTTGAAACTAAACAAATTTACTATTAAACTCCACTCTAATCCTGATAATACAACAAGAGAACCAAATATAATGACCTGAACTAACGTCTAACGTCAAACACGTAAACAATAACACTGGGAGGATAGTCCTGTCGCCAGGGGGGGTACAACGGCCTCGTTAATTCAGATGGACTTACTCAAGTTTTTTTTATGTATTTTGACCCGTAGAACACGAATTTTTTGGGTAACAGTTGATCCGGATGTCGATAAGATTGTTATAGACCAAGAACTTGAGGAATCAAATAACAGCGATTTTTGGCAAAACAAAACAATATTTTGTATTTTTTGGGCCATTTTAAGTAAAAAATATTTCTACAAGTTTTTTCGTAGGATGCACAGTTTTCGAGATAAACGCGGTTGAACTTTAAAAAAATCGAAAAATTGCAATTTTTGAACCCGAATAACTTTTGATTAAAAAATAAAATAGCAAGTCTGCTTACCGCATTTGAAAGTTTAAGTCAAATTATATCGGTTTTGATTATTTGCATTGGTAAAAATTTATTTTTTTATTGTTTAACAAAGCTATAAACACGTAGGGTTTCCCGTACTTTTACATGCGTTTTAACGCATGTAACGTAGAAATAGTCTTGATTGCACTAGTACCTATTCTACCTACTCGTTCGATTTTAAATGAGAAATCATAGAAACATCACTCACGCACTAGTTGTTTGTAGCTTTGTTTAGCAATAACACAATAAATTTTTAGCAATGCAAATAATCAAAACCGACATAATTTGACTTGAACTTTCAAAGGCGCTAAGCAGAATTGCTATTTTATTTTTTAATCAAAAGTTATTCGGGTTTAAAAATTGCAGTTTTTCGATTTTTTTAAAGTTCAACCGCGTTTATCTCGAAAACTGTGCATCCTACTAAAAAACTTGTAGAAATATTTTTTGCTTAAAATGACCCAAAAAATACAAAATATGGTTTTGTTTTGCCAAAAATCGCTGTTATTTGATTCCTCAAGTTCTTGGTCTATAACAATCTTATCGACATCCGGATCAACTGTTACCCAAAAAATTCGTGTTCTACGGGTCAAAATACATAAAAAAAATTTGGGTAAGTCCATCTGAATTAACGAGGCCGTTGTACCCCCCCTGGCGACAGGACTAGGAATGGCGCGCTCTGGGGTATGCGACTAGTGACGTCAAGCCAATAGAGAGAAATTTAAAATAATGCTAGATTTCTAATCAAGATTTTTTATATACAGACTTTTTTGATTATTTTGAAATTTTAGACAGTTATTCCTAGGGTGTTTCTTAATCGTTTTACCTGTTTTAAATGACTTTTTAATTTTTTGTGAACATCCCTATTACAGTTGAGCTTTAAAATTACCGACCTGTATCCCGAGTATTAGAACTGACACTTTGACAGTTTTAATTTCCTCAAGGGGAGGAAAAGTATGTTAAAAGTATCACTAGGTCAATACAAATCGGTAATTACTGTATAGTGTCGAGTCTTGGACTGCGAATAAAATCGATCTAAATCGCCTTGAGGCTTTCGAGTTGTGGTGTTATAGAAGAATTTTAAGAGTTTCTTGGGTGGAGAAGATTCGAAACTCCACAATACTTGAACGTCTCAGCAAGACTACTGAGATTATAAAAGGCATCAAGAAGAGAAAGCTGAAGCATTTCGGACATGTATAGGTTACTACACAATATTATGCAAGTGAAAATATAAGACAAACGCAGTCCAGGGCAAATAAGCACTTCGTGGTTGATTAAGGGTGACAGTGAATAAAATTAAGATAGCCATGATGGTAACCAACGTTCTGAAAAAACATGGCATATGGAGAAAATGAAAATAGCAGCCCATTCCGAAAAAGAATCCTGCTTACTCCAGTGACGAGAAAATTGCTGGTTGCTGGATCCGCCGTTGATCTGACGTGCTACCTTTTTTTTTCATCTTTAAAGAGGGGGGGTCTGGAATCTTCAAAAGACATCTCAGTTCAGAACACCGCCTGACTGAACTTAGTGCAGGATGTACATTATGACTTAGAGGTACATTAAAAACACTCTCTCGTCGTCGAGGCTACGCCGAATGCCTACATGCTAAACCAGACCCTCCTTTGTCATTCCTCCAGCGCTTCTAAAGCGGAATGGCCGCTGCAAGGTCGACATCGCTTCCGAAGCACTTTACCTTCATTTATCCACAGACTGTAAGCAAGGATGCCCTTCCTTTTCCCCCTTTTTTGGTCCCAAGATTGGGTTTTTGTGTATGTTTTTTTTTTATTTTTTTTATTAGAGCTTCTTTACCACAACTCACCTACTCGCCTCTCATCAAAACTTATTCACTCTACCTTCTACTTACAATATATTTCCCTCTTACCCCTATCGTTTGGTACAGCTGTTTTTCCTCCTCTTCTTTCTTCTTGATCACTACACGGATATAGTTGTGTATACTAGTCCAACCAGATTTATTTTCAGTCATTTTCTCAATCATTTTTCGCACTGTCATAAAATTCACACCTGTCTCTCTTTCCATTCTGTTCCTTTCCATTATCCATCTGTTGCACTCTAGCATCGTATGTGTAACGGTGTCTGGGTGTCCGCAGTATAGACATTCATCAGTGTCAGCCTTTCCAAACCTATAGAGGTAGGCTCTAAAACACCCGTGTCCTGTGAGCACCTGCGTCAGGAAATAATCCAGTCGTCTGTGACCACAGTCCATCCAATCCTTCAAGTAGGTAGCAGAATATTTGTCCACTGTGCCACATGCTCCGTGGATCTGACGTGCTACCTGACGAAGTAAATTATCAGTAGTAATTACACGAGAGCTCTAAATTATCTCTTAATTTAATTTATTAAATTTCTTAAGGTAGGTTATGCAATTTGACTTTGAAGTTTTGCACTTCATTATATTTTATTTATATTGACGATTTATATAATTTTAGTAAATTGTATTTGTTATTATAACTACATAACTACATACTTGTATTTGTTATAAAACTACAAATATCTGGGAACCTGGGTAAATGAAAACAATGACCAGGGTAGAGAAATCAGGACACGCATTGAAATTGCAAGACAAGCATTTATAAAAATGAAAAAGATGTTTGTTAATCGAGACCTTCCTCTGGAGCTGAGGATAAGATGTAACAAAAATAAGAAAACTTCTGTTGGAGTGAAAGTAAAAAGAAAGATATAGGTACTCCAACAGAAGTAAGGAAAAAAAAAAGAATTATGGTAGCTATTCTGAAAATATAACTGAAGGGGATTCAGCAGTGAAGCCGAAGTCGGAAAAAAAATACTACTTTGCAGTAGTACTGAAGAAAGGGGAATTAGAAGGGATAGAAGTAGAAGTGGGAAGAGACAGAGGCAAACTGAATAGAGTTGGCTAGCTATAGATGCAAGAGAGCAACTTGACACTCAAGGATGGATACGGCTCGTTTGCATGCCTGTCGAAGAACAGTAGCTCTATATAGATAGTAATGATGACTAGAAGATGAAATAATAAAATAAGAATAATATACTGAAAATGAATGGAGATGAATAATGACTAAAAACGAACAAAATAAATAAAACTAACTAATCATGGACGCCATGAAAATGATCTTCGATCATTCTCCCAGGTATCTTACACTGCTGTCAAATATTAAATATATTAAACCTGTAATAATGAACATAAAGGAGTAATAAAAATAAATGATATACAAAATAAATAAACATTTATTAAAATGAACTACCAGATTTTTAACAATCTCTGAGTTAAACAAGTTCATATTATGTGACTCTAACATGACAAAAGTTTGCAAAAGTTATGTTCAACCTAAGATAACAACAATGTTACCTGTTACAAAATTACAGGTATAAGTACCTTTCACTAACATATAGGGTACAAAATTACATAAGTCTTCTACCAAATGGTTATAGTACGCCTGCTACGTACAACTAAAGGAAACTGACAAAGATGAAAATACTACAAATAAATAGGCCCAAGCCTCACTAAGGGAAAATACAATAATGAATAAATAAAGTTAAATATACAATTGACTAAAGTAGAAATGAAGTTGAGATAAATACCGACGATGACCTAAATTAACCGAACAAATGGAATAAAGCGAATAACAGTAAATTATTTGGGAAACAAGCTAGTAATATTAAAAAAATAAATTTACCCGAATTACATAAACCAATATCAAAACAATAATAAAGTATTAAAAACCTA
Source organism: Diabrotica virgifera virgifera (assembly GCF_917563875.1). NCBI lineage: Eukaryota > Metazoa > Arthropoda > Insecta > Coleoptera > Chrysomelidae > Diabrotica > Diabrotica virgifera. The sequence goes on along the minus strand of NC_065451.1, from coordinate 113,448,739 downwards.
ATTTTCTCTAGGCTTATTCCTGTGCACAAGAAGTTACCGTAGATACAAAGTTTGGGAACCAAATAATCTAATATACAAATATGTCATATTAAAAAAAAACCAGAGGTAAACTAAATCTGGAAAAAAAAATATAGTGTATTTAACAGATAGTCTGAAATATAAAAAAAAACCAATAGTTACTAAAACACCTCACTAAATGTTCCCAAACGAGGTTGCGGTTGCATCCTAGAAAACGATGCACCAGGATGGTGCGACCCCATGGCTCCTGTAGGCCCAGGTGCCAAGACGAAAATTGAGCTGGAACGCTCCCATAGCTTGCTCCCAAATCGACATACTCCCATGATGACTTGACTGTGGCTGTAGTGGTTTCTCTAGGTGGTCAAATAAGGTCTATGACTTCATGGTAGGGTTTCTCCCAAATGGCTAAAAAACATTCCCAGTTTTATTTCTCATTTTAAACATGAAGTAAAGGGAAGAAGAAATAATTGAGGAACTTTTTAGAAGCAATAGTATAGAAAAACCGACCATTAAAACTGGAACAAAAACCAATCTCAGGTAACCTTGAACTGTTTTGAGTGTGAATAGATGGACAAATGACATTGAAATGATTTATTTGAGGAAATATCTGTAAAAATATATTGAATTTATAAAATATTGGATGTTGAATAATTTAAAACCTACAGAGAAATGGTAATTATTTTCAATATTAATTTGAGGACTTCAAAAATGTTTGGTTATGTAAAACCAAAAACCACATTAATATAAAAGATCGATATAAAGATAATATAAAGATCGAAATAATCTACATCCTTCCCTTAATAGATTGACTAAGAAAGTTTAACAATGGGACTAATATTTTAAATATTCCACAACAAAAAAACACATGACAATGGCTAATTAAAAATTATTACAAAAAAATAAATCTCACCGAATGATTCCTATTAGGCTCCAACGGGAGTTGTCACACACATGTCTCCCTAACTCGACAACCCTTGCTGGTAACTTTTTACTTAACTTTAAATTGCTTGATGTTATAAAATAAGTTGGATGAAATCATCCGCCATTCTATATGGTACCTCTATTCGACACAACAGCCAACAGTCAAGTAAAGAACGAGAGGCGCTTCTCCGCCAAGGTAAACGTCAAACTCTCTCAGAAAACGAAATCATTCTCGATAGGTGGAGTACGTTCCATCACCGAGGTATGACGTCACGTCAGTGGTCCTATACGAGGAATTAGAGAATTTAAATGGGAGAGCGAAGGAAAATAATTATAAAAATAATTAAAGAGTTAAGTTAGTAACGTGACCGTTACAATCCCCTTCTACTCGGGAAAAAAAATTTATCAAAGAAATTTTTTTTTAAACCTCAAAATATTACAAATAAAATTTACACTAGTCTAACAATCCACGTTGATTCGCAAGATTACAACTAAGCAAAAACTAAGGTTCAAGGAAAAATAAATACATATATGACTCAAACTAATGCTAAAATGTTACTATGTTACTCTCTGCTACCAAATATTGACATAATATTGCTTAAAAGTCAAAACAGAACTAAATATTGCACTAAAGTTCATAATAATGCTAAGTGTCGAACTGGGCACCAAACCAAAATTGAACTATCCATGGACATCAGATTTATAAAGGGTATATCCAAGGACGGAACAACCAGGAGAAGGTGTTAGCCAATTCGAACCATCACAAGTAAATATACCAAAGTGAAATTAAAAAAAAAAATCAGTAACTAAAATAAATAAAGAATTGAACATTTTATCCAAAACTGAACTAACAATGGACACCAGATTCATAATAGTATATCCAGAGAAGAACAATCAGGAAGATTTATGGAACAACTCTCACTAATGCCAAATAATACCAATGCTGAACATACCAAAGGAATCCAAAACTCAATAACCAAAATAAATGTGGAATCGGACACTTAATCCAAAGTCGAACTATCAGTGGACACCAGATTCATAAAAGGCATATCCAAAGAAGAACAACCAGGCAAATTTATGGACCAATTCACACCAATACTAAACCACATAAACAGATCAGGTCTACGTACACCCACATCCGGTGATACGAACCTATCCAACCAAATACACAAAATAAATGAAGAATCGGACACTTATCCAGAATCGGACTATCAATGGACACCAGATTTATATAAGAGTATATCCAAAGAAGAACGATCAGGCAAATTTATGGACCAATTCTTACTAATACTAAATAAACTAAATTATTGGATCCAATGGTAACTAATACTGAACAAAATAAATAAATTAGGTCTACATACACCCTCATCCGGTAATATGAACCTATCCAAACTAAGTAATCAAAATAAGTCACAATAAAAACATTACTAACAGACTAAGTAACAGAGATGTAACCTAACTAAATCAAAAGTCAGATCAATACCTAATGTGTATTGACTAAAGTATTCTAGAAAATACATAACTTAATTCGTGCTGGTATTCGCGAACTATAGCATGTCGCTACAACAGATGTATGAGAATAACCAGACTCAGATAAGGTACTAATATAAGAATAAGTAAGAAAGAAAACAGAATGAATGGTGAACTTACAAGGTCTATGGCACTATGATAAATAATAGGAAGAAAAAAAAATATGATAAGTGATAGGGAAAAAAAAATGACGAGAACAAGCACAATTTTAAATAAAACTGCAAATTCATGCGTTCTCACATACGTGGAATTATTCAGGAAATATTCCAGAATCTGAATAGCAAGACTAATGCCTAAGGAAAGAAGTGGGAATATACTCTGATGAACAACTCATTTGTCTAAACACTCCAAATACTGACTTAACAAACCTACTGCGTATAGGGATAGTCAACAACAAACATAATATGAAGTACGAGATAAAATATAAACTAAATACTTCCCTATCAAATTGTAAATATGTAACTGGAATAATTGGACTAATTAGACAAGAATAGTTAGGAACTGATGATGAATAGACATCTGCATACTCTGCCATGAGGACATAGATTACGAAACCGGATAGCAATGGCCAATTGCTGAATTTCGAACCCACGTACTCACTCACTAGCATTAACAGAGTAAGGACAGGCTAGTCCACAAGAAGAAATCAATAAAAGACTTAAGAAATCATACATACTCACATCAACATTCCAATCTAATTCCAGAATCATAGTGTGTAGGATAGAAGGATATAAATTATTATAAAGTGTTTAAGATATTGGAGACAAATGTTAATAGAGTAACCCAATAACAAATTAAAAACCACATCTTTCCAATATGGCAAATTCATAACTAGATATAAAAATAATGTAAAAAAAATAGTAGGTAATCAAATATTCAAAAATAATATAACCTGAGATATGGTAGTGCAACATAGTTCCATAATAATATCCATATTAAACAAGAGTACTTGTATGAGTTCCTATCCAAATATATAAATATATAATACTCAACAACCCTTCTAACTTAGGGGTTAGGTGTGCAAAAACTAGACAAAAATACAAGTGAAGTTCTTATTAATTGTATAATCCTGACAGGATTAGCAATTAATAATATTGACTCATAATAATAATTAAAATGCACCATACCTAATACCAAAAAAAAAATAAACTCATACATAAAGTACTACATAATAATTAAATTAATAAGTAATAAATAAAAGTCATCAAAACTAAGCCAAAGATGAAATCAAGCAATGTATGTAGGTACCTGCATTATCAGATGGAAAAAAAAATAGAATAAAATTTCTAACCATACTAAAGATTGAGCTAAGCTAAAGACAAACAGAAGAAGAGATTAGCTTGAACAACACTGTTAAGGTAATCTTCTTCTGAAGATTGTTCTACAACTTAATAGAAAAATAGTATCAATGTTTCCTAACTAATAAAGAATTTATATTTGAATCTCAACCTAAAGTATCTGATTTATAAAAGCATTAAGTACATTATGGTACCCACACTGATATAATATTATTGTCAAAATTAACAAAACTAGAAGCTGAGATGGATAATGGAACTACTTTACCATACAATAATTATAATTGTTATGTTTAACACTACCAATTAAAGAACATAAATTATGGATGAACATCTGTAATCATCCGAACCATGCGAATTCAACGTATCATGTATAGACGCTAATGTTCTGGACTGATATTGCTTTGTGGTGTGTGCCTGTCTTACCAAACAATCCAAATATCAAAAATAACAAATATAAAATATAATCTAAAGTTTGTAAGACAAAGATACATATGGAGAAAATATTAGCGACACACCAACAAATCAAAATGCCAGCAAAATATATAAATAATCAAATCAATAAGGTAAATAAAATACCTAAATACTGAAAATAATTTCTAGTTAGGTGTAAAATATAACCACCCTAGAAAAAAAAATATATGCATATAGTCAATAATTAATTGTACGTGCAAACATACTACCATTGGTAGAAGGACTAAAAATCCATAATAATAGAACATAATGTCAGTCATGTATACTCATTCTAAATACACAAATAAGTTTCCAATAAAAATACAAAATTCAAACTAAAATATGAGCTGTACCACTAAAACTAAAAATGAGGTATCGAAAATAAACTAATCAAAACCAAAAGCAGTATAAGTCTACCTGTTTAGTATTAATAAAATTTTAAAGACCAAAAATAAATCAGAAGTAACATGTATACAAAGATATCAAAAAGTTAATAATACAAAAATTCCAATAAAATAAAAATGAACTAAAAGAACTACTGTCTTAAAACCATACACGGTTGGCACCACGCATTGGGCAGCCAGTGTAACAAAAATGAAGAAAACTTCTGTTGGAGTGAAAGTAAAAAGCAAGATATACTCCAACAGAGGTAAGGAAAAAAAAGAAATAACTAATGGGACATAGATGTAGAGAGAGAGTGAAGTGACTTCTACGTTGAGAAGCCGCAATAGGAAAAATAAAAAAAAAATACTACTAAAGTGCAGTAGTACTGAAGAAAGGGGAATTAGAAGGGATAGAAGTAGAAGTGGGAAGAGACAGAGGCAAACTGAATAGAGTTGGCTAGCTATAGATGCAAGAGAGCAACTTGACACTCAAGGATGGATACGGCTCGTTTGCATGCCTGTCGAAGAACAGTAGCTCTATATAGATAGTAATGATGACTAGAAGATGAAATAATAAAATAAGAATAATATACTGAAAATGAATGGAGATGAATAATGACTAAAAACGAACAAAATAAATAAAACTAACTAATCATGGGCGCCATGAAAATGATCTTCGATCATTCTCCCAGGTATCTTACACTGCTGTCAAATATTAAATATATTAAACCTGTAATAATGAACATAAAGGAGTAATAAAAATAAATGATATACAAAATAAATAAACATTTATTAAAATGAACTACCAGATTTTTAACAATCTCTGAGTTAAACAAGTTCATATTATGTGACTCTAACATGACAAAAGTTTGCAAAAGTTATGTTCAACCTAAGATAACAACAATGTTACCTGTTACAAAATTACAGGTATAAGTACCTTTCACTAACATATAGGGTACAAAATTACATAAGTCTTCTACCAAATGGTTATAGTACGCCTGCTACGTACAACTAAAGGAAACTGACAAAGATGAAAATACTACAAATAAATAGGCCCAAGCCTCACTAAGGGAAAATACAATAATGAATAAATAAAGTTAAATATACAATTGACTAAAGTAGAAATGAAGTTGAGATAAATACCGACGATGACCTAAATTAACCGAACAAATGGAATAAAGCGAATAACAGTAAATTATTTGGGAAACAAGCTAGTAATATTAAAAAAATAAATTTACCCGAATTACATAAACCAATATCAAAACAATAATAAAGTATTAAAAACCTAATTTTCTCTAGGCTTATTCCTGTGCAGAAGAAGTTACCGTAGATACAAAGTTTGGGAACCAAATAATCTAATATACAAATATGTCATATTAAAAAAAAACCAGAGGTAAACTAAATCTGGAAAAAAAAATATAGTGTATTTAACAGATAGTCTGAAATATAAAAAAAACCAATAGTTACTAAAACACCTCACTAAATGTTCCCAAACGAGGTTGCGGTTGCATCCTAGAAAATGATGCACCAGGATGGTGCGACCCCATGGCTCCTGTAGGCCCAGGTGCCAAGACGAAAATTGAGCTGGAACGCTCCCATAGCTTGCTCCCAAATCGACATACTCCCATGATGACTTGACTGTGGCTGTAGTGGTTTCTCTAGGTGGTCAAATAAGGTCTATGACTTCATGGTAGGGTTTCTCCCAAATGGCTAAAAAACATTCCCAGTTTTATTTCTCATTTTAAACATGAGCAAAAAGTAAAGGGAAGAAGAAATAATTGAGGAACTTTTTAGAAGCAATAGTATAGAAAAACCGACCATTAAAACTGGAACAAAAACCAATCTCAGGTAACCTTGAACTGTTTTGAGTGTGAATAGATGGACAAATGACATTGAAATGATTTATTTGAGGAAATATCTGTAAAAATATATTGAATTTATAAAATATTGGATGTTGAATAATTTAAAACCTACAGAGAAATGGTAATTATTTTCAATATTAATTTGAGGACTTCAAAAATGTTTGGTTATGTAAAACCAAAAACCACATTAATATAAAAGATCGATATAAAGATAATATAAAGATCGAAATAATCTACATCCTTCCCTTAATAGATTGACTAAGAAAGTTTAACAATGGGACTAATATTTTAAATATTCCACAACAAAAAAACACATGACAATGGCTAATTAAAAATTATTACAAAAAAATAAATCTCACCGAATGATTCCTATTAGGCTCCAACGGGAGTTGTCACACACATGTCTCCCTAACTCGACAACCCTTGCTGGTAACTTTTTACTTAACTTTAAATTGCTTGATGTTATAAAATAAGTTGGATGAAATCATCCGCCATTCTATATGGTACCTCTATTCGACACAACAGCCAACAGTCAAGTAAAGAACGAGAGGCGCTTCTCCGCCAAGGTAAACGTCAAACTCTCTCAGAAAACGAAATCATTCTCGATAGGTGGAGTACGTTCCATCACCGAGGTATGACGTCACGTCAGTGGTCCTATACGAGGAATTAGAGAATTTAAATGGGAGAGCGAAGGAAAATAATTATAAAAATAATTAAAGAGTTAAGTTAGTAACGTGACCGTTACAAAGATACTTAAGATGCTACGTGTTTTCGACTTTGTTGTATGGAGTAGAAAGCTGGGCACTAAAAGCAGAAAATATAAAGAAGTTGGAAGCCTTTGTGATGTGGTGCTATAGAAGGATTTTGAAAATACCATGGATCCAACGAGTTACAAATGCAGAAGTGTTAAGAAGGCTTCAAAAGGATTGCGAGGTGATAAAGAACATCAAAACAAGAAAGCTAGAATATGTAGGCCACATTACCAGAGGTGCGAAATATGAGATATTAAGGCTCATAATGCAAGGTAAAATAAAGGGTAAAAGATTTATAGGTAGAAGAAGAACTTCCTCGCTGAGAAACTTAAGAGGGTGGTATAGTTGCAGCTTAGTAGATCTTTTCAGAGCAGTCGCCAATAAGGTACGGATAGCTGTAATGATAGCCAACCTCCGATAGGAGAAGGAACTACAAGAAGAAGAATTTGTTATTGTTTTTATTTATGACTCTTGTAAGCTTTGTCTATACATTTGTCTGTAAAATTTTCCATGACAATAAAGCATATTTCTATTCCATTCTATTCTATCGATTTGTATCACAAGTGACACTTTGATAGTTTTAATTTCACGACCCGAACGGAAGTGAAATTGTGTTCAAAGTGTTACGAGGTCAAAACAAATCGATAATTTAAGAGCTCGAGGAGTAATTCGGTATGATTATTTCATGAATAAAGCTGTCTTTTTTAATCATTTCAACTAATATTTTATTAATATCTTCACCTGAATATTTACTAAACCCGTTTCTTGGTGTTCCCTGTGACAAGTTGCAAAACATTAATTATCATTAATGTCACTGAATGTTCATTTATGCGTAGTAACGAATAGCATCTAACGTAATGCTTGACGAGGGAAAATTATCAAAAATTATCAAAAATTACGGTCGGTCTTGACGGTCCAGTTAGCTGGGGCTCAGTCGATCGACAAGTTTAGTGGATTTGCGATTTGCGGTCGCTGGTTCTAGCCTCAGCTAGGTCATGAAATTTATAAAAGGCCAACGCCGTAGTATAAAACTCAATAGAGTCTACGGCTTGGTCTGGAATAAACTGGCGTCTGATCGACCTATGGAGGAGCGGTACGGGAAGGGATAAGGGCTTCCGGCTTGGTGATACTCCTCCATAGATCCCTACCGAAGGGCGTTGACGCCTAAGAACGGTGTATACATACATCAAAAATTATCGCTGTAGTTTTTATTTCTATAGTCTTCTATTGGTCGAAATCTCTATGAATGAAATAATCACAAAAGCTTACACGAGAGCTCTAAAATTATCGATTTGTATCCCGAGTGACACTTTGACAGTTTCAATTTCAAGACCCAAAGGGGAAATTTTTAAGAGCTCTAGAGTAATTCGGTAAGATTATTAAAACGTTATCGCCAATAAGGCATACCATACAATTCAAACAAATCAAACAAATTTTAATCTAAATAAAAAAAAAAACAAAATATCTGAGTGTCCGGTTAATTTTGCACCCCCAGTGTATTATTTAACATAGACATGCCACAAGAAAATGGTTTCAGAACGTCATTAAGAAGTAATTATCTGCCCCTTGCCGTTTATTTTCTGTAAAATAGTAAACTTGAATAAACTCTAATCGTTTTTCACGATAGGCGAACTTAGCGAGTGTTATAAAACCATAAATATTTCACCCACGAAATCACATTATTAAAAAATCGCTGGAATGCACCCCAGTACCGACCACAATTGCTATATCGGAATTTTTCCGAATGAACTGCGCAACATAACGGATCTGAAGTGGAATGCAGGACCCTAAAAATCAATTCCATATTTCAATGGCAAAATATCAGGTGCGAACACGCATACAATTACCATTTGACAAAAAAATATGCCCCAGGGTCTCAGCAATCTGAACCAATCGCACGGAAATTTGAATTTGTTTACCCATCCGGAAATGTTGCAATGTTTTGGATGGTAATGGACATGGACTGTGCACAACATGGGGGAATAAGTTAAATAAAATGGCTCTTCAAACTCAAAGCCATAAACCAGTTGATTGATGTTTATTTTTACATTTTTGTAGACTAATTAATGTTGATGTTAGGGTACTTGATAAAAATTCATTGTGTAGTAAAAACGTTGAACATTTTATTCTGTTTAAAATTACTTGATAATGAAAGGATTCAAATTTTCGTTGATTACTACACATATCAAAATGGTCAAGGGGATAAGAAAGGAAAGTCGTTTACTTTCAAAAAGGAATATTTTTCTGTTAAAATAAAATTTGTTTTTTAGTCGTTGGACATATCTTGTCACAATTTACCACAATTTATCACAATGTCGGTTTGTGTTTTTGCTCATCTTAAAAATCTAAATTCTTTGAAGTTTATCTAGTTAAAAGACTAAGTTTTCACTCTAATGGCATAAAAAGAACGTAATGTTACTCTACCTCCCACCAGACTGAAAACAATAGGAACCTTCTCTGGTTACACCTCCGAGGCTTCTACAATTTGCAAGCCATACGGATGCTGAGACTAAGGAAGATGAGGGAATTTTACAATTTATAATTCACGTCCCATCTTATCTAGTCAATTTAAAAGTATATTTATTCAGTACAATTTTTGCTGCAAGTGTAGTTAGAATTTGTTGGTATTGTGGTTTTAACTATGCAAAGAAATAATCTTGATCGTGAAACACAGCTACAAGCAATTGGTATGACACAAGGTTGGTGGTATGAACATCCGCGTCATGGCAGAAGCTGTACATTAGGGTGGTGCGAAAAAAGTCAAATTGATAATCCCGTATCGCTATAGTGCGGAAAAGTTGCGATTGGTAATTACAAGAAAAACAAAACAAAAATTATTAAAATTGGACTTTATCTTCCGATCCCGCAACGGGCCTAAAGATTATGAAAAAAATGAAATTTTACCTTTTTTCGGAAATTTTTATTAATCCTCCATGTATGTTTTATTTATCGCTATAGTAAAATTTATTTACAATTTGCATGGTTGAGTAATAAAAACAACAGTTTTACGCATCTAACGAATATCTTCCGATCCCGCAAGATAAATCAACATCTATAAAAATTTGAAATTTTCGATGAATTTGATAATTTAAAAAACATTTAGATATCTCATTTTTCTCCTACATTGTGAAGTTTTTCGCTTGTTTATATATTATATGACAATACTTAAACAACCCAGAACTCACAACGAGGAGGTGGTTGCACTTCTAGCTCCACACACACCATTTTCTCCAACCAACCAATACCTAAGTGTGATTTTTACATTATTTACATATTAAATTTCTTTTCCATGTGTGTATCCAGCTTTTAAACTTCAACTTTGTATTGTGTTTTGGCGGTAGAATGTGGCAGCATGGACCTTGACTTAAGTGTTACCCTTATGAATCCATCTCTTGCTTGGGGCCCACATACATTAGACCAGGGGTGACCAACTTAATCGGACTCGAGATCTACTGTCTGCCTTTCTAATTCTCTGCGATCTACCGACTAGGAATTTTCATAATATTTAGAACGGGAATAGGTAGGTAGGTAGATAATTTTTTATTGCCATCGATCGACTGACCTAGGGGTCGCGATCGACGGGTTTGCCTCCCCTGCATTAGACGATGCTTCCGTGACCAACTTTAGGCACCTCTCATCAGCTTGCGTGTGTCAGGAATAGTTTTGTACATTCCAGTCTGGTATGTCGCCCGATGTAATGCAAGAACTTATATCTTCTTTTGACACTTCGAAGAAGTGGCGGAGAAGATAGATTTGCAACAGTCTGCAATAGTTTTGCAACATTATATTCCAGTCTATTATTTCAGTTTAGTCTCGTGCTACAAAATTTCATACTAGGGAGAAAGGAAACACATTAGAGAGCTAGGGCTAAGAAGTGTGTTAAAAGTCGGATAGACTAAAGCCAAGGGCAAAAGTATTAGAAATTTCATCCCTCCTACTTTAAATTTTGAAGCACAGGACTACACTGAAATATTAGATTGGAATGTTGCAAAACTATCTTATCCACTAGTTCTTCAAAGCGTTTCAAATGAAGATATAAGTTTCTACATTATATCAGGCAACACACCAGACTGGAATGTACAAAACCATCCCTGTCATACGCAAGCTGTCTATCCGTTCGTAGAGTTGGTCACGGAAGTATCGTCTAATATATGTGGGACCCAATCAAGAGATGGATTCATCAAGGCAACACTTATAAATCAAGGTCCATGCTGCCAGATTTTACCACCAAATCAAAACTCAAAGTTGATGTTTAAAAGCTGGACACAAACAAATGAAAAAGAAATATACTATGTAAATAATGTAAAAAACACACACTCATTGGTTTATGGAGAGAAGGTTGTGGGTGGAGTGCAACCACTTTCTTGTTGTGAGTTCTGGGTCGTTTAAATGTTATTATACAATATCTAAACAAGCGAAGAGCTTCACAATGCAACAAAAAAATGAGATAATTAAATGTTTTTTAATTTATCAAAATCATCAACAATTTCAAATTTTTATAGATTTTGATTGACCTTGCGGGATCATAAGATATTCGTAAGTGCGTAAAACTATTGTTTTAATTACTCAATCATGCAAACTGTAAATCAATTTTACTATAGATGTAGGTACATGGGGAATAAATAAAAATTTCCGAAAATAAAAGTAAAATTTCATTACTTCATAATCTTTAGGCCCGTTGCGGGATCAGTAAATAAAGTCCGATTTGAATAATTTTTGTTTTGTTTTTCTTGTAATTACCAATCGCAACTTTTCCGCACTATAGCGATACTGTATTATCAACTTGACTTTTTTCGCACCGCCCTACTGTACATTCTACCAAAAGTACTAAAAGACGGTTGTGGTAGCGTTTTCAAGAAATTGGTGATGTAAGGAAAATACGCACTATTTTTCTAGAAAACGGTGTATCCTACTGACTTAAAGTAAGAGCACCTTATACTGCTAGAATACATCACGATTTAATAATATAGCGTCAAATATGCTTAAAAGTTAAAGACAAAAAAGTTATGCGATAAAATAACCGTTGCTCTACCCAGAACGGGCGCCTATAACCGGTACTCGACGGACTTATCTCTAGAAAATAAATAGGCTTACCAGTATTCGTTTTTTTAAATATAAGCGTTTTGGAAGTATTTCAAAAAACTAATTACAGCTCCCGGAACGAACCATGGCCGGTGAGAGAAATCCTGTCGTGTAAAGTGTAGGTGGGTGTACGACCGACGACAGCGTTTGTCACCGGCCATGGTTCGTTTCGGGAGCTGTATAAGACGCCATATTCAAAGAGCTCTAGCTCCATTTGGCAGCATTTTCGGACTGGGTTAAGTTGCCTTAAAATTATCAGTAGTAACTGCACAAGAGCTCTAAAATTATTGAATTTTTCCCGAGTGACACTTTGACAGTTTTAATTTTACGAGCCGAAGGCGAATGAAATTATGTCAAAGTGTCACGAGGGCAAACATTCTATATTAATTTTAGAGATCGAGTGCAATTTGTTGCGATTATTTCATGAATAAAACTGTTCAAAACCAAAATTTTATTTTAATTTATTTATGTAAGTACAAATTAGTACAATTAAACACACAGTTGTTACAAATATTTACACGGTTGAAAGTCATCACTTTTATAATTTTTAAAACATTAATTGTCATTAATGTCACTGAATGTATTTTTTCATAGCAACGAAGGGCATCTGACGTAATATACTTGACGACGGGAAATTATCAAAAATTATCAGTTTAATTTTGATTTCTGTAGCTTTATATTGGTCAGAATCTCCTATGAATGAAATAATCTGAGGAATCTCCAGTCTTGGTTTGTCATGAGAGTTTAGGACACCCTGTATATGCCAAACCTAACTTAAAAAAATATTGATCTATTTCGGGGACTTGCCTCCAAGTCGCCTTTTCGCGATAAAAAAAAAAGAATTTATTTCATAAATTTGCCCGTCACTGTACAATTTTTAAAAGATATCATAACTGAAAGGATTATCAACAAATTATATGAAATATTTACATTATTGTAGATTTATTTTATATAAATTGTTTTTAAAGTTACGATTATTAAAGAAAAATTTCTGGACATTATCATCAGTACCGTTTTCTTATTTTACTGTGTCTATAGAACTATCGGTGTAGAAAATTAATGAATATCACATGAGTTGGAAAAAAGCAAAATGAATTATTTAGCGCTGTGATATACGATCTGGAAAAAGAAAAGTAATATTTTGGAACTTGACGGGCCTTAATGGCTGAACACATAATCAAGGCACCCCTTTTGATTTCATTAAGTTAAATATGTTTATTATTATAACATGCCACTTGGCCCCAAACAATGGTAAAAAATGATATAGGGGTGTGAAAATGGATAATCTCTGCAACTGAAATAACAATATTCTTATTCTTTGATTTTGTGATACTTATTCTCGAAAAGAACTATTTACGTTTATCTATCAGTATATACTGAAACCTAGATAAGTCAGTAGGTAATAGTAATGAATAAATTAGTCTAAATTCCATTTAAAATACTAGTAATATTATATTACTGGCATTTAAAATTAGATTTAGGCCCTACGTAGAAATAGCTGTTATCATAACTAATTAGATCTCTAATATATAATTCTTAACCCGTCGATTTAAATAGAAAAAGGTTGTTTTGTTTTTATTTTTTTTATTAGAAAAAGAAGTCGCATCCACGAAAAGGTTATGAGCGATTGAACAAAATATAAATAACAAAAGTAATTAACTACAGATTATACAAAATATTTATGGATCTTACATACATAACGAACTATATTGTCATAGGAACAGCTTTGCCCTAGAGCCTCTGGTAGAGAGTTTGAAATATTGTAGCGCTGTCTTTCTTGGTTATATTTACTACAATTGTTTATTAAAAAGTGTTATACTGTTAATCGGACGTTACAGTAATCGGCGGGTACCCAAATCTAAGTATTCAAGCTTAAATAACAGGAAAATGATGATGCATTTAATAACATAAAATTATTAAACATTTGGCAAAGTACTTAGAAATACCTATCAAATGAGCTCCCGAACGAGTCGATAGCATCAAAATTTATGCTCCAAAAATTTTTCAAAATTTATCTTTTAAAATTTTTTCCAAAATATGTTCTTGTTTTCTTTAAATAACTTCATTAATGTTTACGATATCAGGTTCACCTCTATACATACCATTTGAAAAATAATTCCAAGGGCTATTAAGCCACGTTAAATGTAATATTTTAAACATCTTACTTTTTTAAAAAATAAAATGGTGAATGGCCCCGGTTACATGGTTCTCGCAGCAAAATTTAAGCTTTAAACGTTTCTATCTCGGTTAGTTGTTAACCTACAGAAATAGTAAAAAAGACAAAATATTTGGTACCGAAAAAACTAAAATTTGGTTATATATAATTTTTTACGTATATCGTATATTGAGTATTTTTGGAGTTATTATCAAAAGAATATAAAAATTACGATAGTTTTAAAAATTCTGATTTTTTAAAATTACATCAAGTTTTTCAAAAATATGCATTCTAAACCGGTCAAAATTGTGGAAATAATTCTTATGCTAATATAAAGAAATTTTTGTACGGATTACTATAAATTTAAATTTTTGCGGAAATGACATATATTTTATTTTTCACTTTTTCCTAAAAAATTCGAAAGGGTTCTCTTATTTTCATCATAACTTGCTTAATTTTAATGCTATTAACTTCTTCTGGAGCTCATTTGATAGATATTCCGAAGTACTATGACAAGTGTTTGAATGGTATATTTTATAAAATGCATCGTTTTCCCGTTATTTAAGCTTGAATACTAAGATTTGAGTACCCGTCAAAAAAATATATATATTCAATTACCGATAACTCACTTTCAATTAACCTTAGTTCAGTTTGTTAGGTAAGGAGTGTATTAAATTTTTATTATCTTCAATTTTGGCAAAAATAACTTTTTTGTAAAAGCTTATACTTTTTGAGTTATACGTGAAAAACCGCTTTAAAACATGCATTTTTTACGAAAAAATAAAATCTTTGATCTCTAATAACGCAAAAAGTATTGATTTATTAATACTTTTATGTAACAAATTTTGCTTAGAATTTGTCCCTCTATCGACTTATTACTATACCGACTATCGGTATTATTTTTAATAAAATAATTTTCACCCACGAGAAGGGGTGGCAACCACCCCCAGGTAAAAGCGCAAATTAGCACTATGTCACCCTTGTTCCGTGAGGTATCCTCTAACAACTCACCAATTTTCATGAAAATCGATGGAGGTTCAACGAAAATGGACGTGAAAACCTTCAGTTACTGCACTATATTATGTGTATGAATTTTAAAGTAATCTAACTGAATAGGTTGAGGAGTGTGGAGCTGTTTGTCTCAAGTTGGTCGTTTAGAATTATATTTTTCAATTTATTAATTTCCATAGATTCTAATAAACATAGGTTAAGGCCTTTATTTTGAATATGAAGAATTTGAACCTGTTCATTAAAAGAATAATTATAATATAGAAGGTGAAGTGCGTATGTAGAATTTGTTTTTCTATTGTTGAAAGCCCTTTTGTGTTTGAATACAGATTTAACATCGGTAAAAAACGGGAAAAATTAGGAAGAAACAGGTTTTTTCCGTTTTTTTTTCGAACCATTGCGGAAATTGGAAAAAATGGGAAAATTTAAATATTTTCTAATTAAGACTTGAAACGTGAAAAAATACCAATTTTAAAGTCGTTTAAATATATTTTGAAAAAATAAATACAGGAACATAGGTACTTCAGTAATAGCTAAGATATAAGTACAAACACGACGGACAAGCTGACAGACAGTTGCTGAGAATTGTTTGCAGGAAGCCCAAGTCCGAGGGAACTGGAAGATATTAGAAAAAATTATAATTATTATCTAATAATTGAAAGTATCACAACCGAAACTTCAAAGGTAGAAAGCACATTATTTAACCAAAGCGCTTAGTGGTATATTTTCATCTGAGTCTGAATCTTTAGACCAAACATTTGATTCAGACTCGATCTCCGCTTCATCATCCTGGACGGATAAAACAACACAATTTTTGTCAGCCTCTTCCAAAAATTGGATGTGATCTAGCATCTATATAAATAAAAATGAATGTTTGTATGTATGCATGTATGTATGTATGTACCTTATAGACTCGCAAACTATGCATTTCGTCATATGGCGACCTTAATGAAAGTTGTTGTACATGAACCCGGAAAGGTTTCTAAGTTGGTACGACCAACCTAAGTGAAAAGGGGGCTTATTCCCCTATAATTATTTTTATTTTTTGGGACAAACTGTTGTTTTTAATTTTATATGATGTAGAACCAATGTAAACATACAGCCTAAATTTTCACTTTTCTATCACCCACCGTTATTTTTTAATAGTCATCTAAAATTTGCCTCTTCTACAAAATAAAAATGAATGTGTGTATGTATGTATGTATGTATGTATGTACCTTATTGACTCGCAAACTAGGCATTTCATCATACGATGACCTAAGCAAATTTGTCGCTGTTGCGGGGGATGGCGGCGACGACGGATCGAGGATCGACGAAATTAACGAATGAACATTAAATAAATTGTGCGACATTGTAAGATTTGTGAAAAGTTAAAGACGGCTATAACTGGGATATACCTAGAGACAAGAAGATATAAAGACGATAACTAAAATATTACAATACAAGCTGACAGGCAGACGAATAAAAAGGAAAGGCCAGAACAGGATGGCCGTTTAACGTAGAAGACGACTTGAAAACGATGAATGTAAAACAATGGATAAAAAGCACATAAGGAAGGTCTACATGAAAGTGCATAGAAAGATAGAAAAAGACCCTTCCATGGTAATGAAAAAAAGAATAATTAAAAATACATACAACAATTAATTTTCTCCCTTTTATCACCTACCCCTATTTTTTAATAGCCATATTAGTAATTTAGTAATTTTTGACCGTGTCCGATAAATTGACCAATTATGACTAGACCAGTAATCCCCCCCAGGCGTCTATCGGTGTCAATTCTTACTTAGTAAACAGCAATATATTTGTTTATGTATGTATCGAGCGTAGTTGTGACGTTTTTAATCGCCAGATTTTTTGGGAGTTTGCGGAATAAACTTTGATTGTTCATGTTTAGGGCAAGGAAAATTAATCGTGCATTGAAAAACCGCCATCGTTTTATATTTACGAACGGCAAAATATATTGCTTATCAGAATGAATTAAATTGATACTTTTATATTGGGTAATACGTAATATTTTTTAAGTATTTTTTAAATTTTGTGATAGGTTTTATTTAGTGAACTTTTACACATTATTGATTTATTTCTAAAGGTATCTACATAATAATATTATCATGCACTCATCGTTTCTGGCACATAGCGTAGTCTCCGAAAAACCTGATTTTACAAAGAGGTGTCTGATACGATAGGTTCTGGACAGTGTGAGTTGTTCATATTTAAAACCATTAAAATCAATATTTTTCGGAAACTAAACACTACGTGCCGGAAACGATGCGTTTATGATAATATGTAGAAACGTTAAGGCGGTACGAAATTCGCCGGGTCAGCTAGTAGTAAATAAATATCCCTGAAGATGCTCTCGATAGCGAAAGTATACTTGGGCAAGATTAAATAAATTCAGTGCTCGATATCTGCCTTTCCCTTTGTAAAATTCATATATTCGAGCATTCAACCATTTCCTATTTTAAATAAATATCGGTTTTTCGTTTATAACCAAATTTAAATGAATAGCAACAACTTCTGCATTTTATCCTGTGATAAAATATATTTTTTCTTGTATGTATAGGTCGTAGTATGTGAATCCGTGTAAGGACCAGTTTCTTTTTGAAGAGGCGGAAGATGGAGATCCATTTAAAATTTGGGAGGCAATTGGCATAAGTGGCTGCGATGTACAAAAACCTTGCTACCCTATAACGGGATGAGTACTATTCTCATTATCCCATAAAGAATTTTGACTAAAAAATCCAGATTTTGTTCTAAATTGGGCTAGATTTGCCACCACCTTTCTTTCATCTAGATTTAGTAAACGAGCCATTTCAGAAATGAAGTCTGTAGCTTCCATTATTTGGTCTTCATTCAATGATTCTCCTTTAAAGTAAGCATCAAGAAGATTTTCTGCAAAGTGAATCGGCTTAGAACCAAATTCGTAGCGTTCTTCAACACATTCTAGCAAGCTTTAAATAAGAGAACTAGTCTGGTCAACTTGTTGAGGAATATTTAATATTGCTTCTTTTATATACTTAACGACAATTATTTACTATCTAGATACCATCTACTTATATCTAGATCTATCCGATTCTACAAAATTTCTCGATTTTAATATTAGTGGAGTCACTGAAGGTTTTCACCTCCGATTTCGTTGAACCTTCATAGATTTTCATGAAAATTGGTGAGTAGTTATAAGATACTTCAAGAAACAAAGGGGGACATGATGCCAACTTGCGCTTTTACCCTGGGGGTGGATGCCACCCCTTCCCGGGGGTGAATTTTTTTTAATAAAAAAATACCAGAAATCGATAGAGGGGCAACTTTTAAGCAAAATTTGTTATATAAAGTTATTAACATAAATCAATACTTTTTGAGTTACTTATTAAATATCAAAAATTTTATTTTTCTTTTAAATGCATGTTTTAAAGCTGTTTTTCACGTATTACTCAAAAACTATAAGCTTTTGTAAAAAAAAACTATTATTACCAAAATTAAAGATAATAAAAACGTACACTCCCCACAAAAAGTGGGGAGTACACTCCCCACTTAAAGAACTAAACTAATGTTATTTCAAAGTGAGTTATGGGTAATTGAATGTCTATTTTTTTCGACGAGTACTCAAATCAAAGTATTCAAGGTTACATAACAGTAAAACGATGCATTTAATAGAATAAACTTGTTAAACACTTGTCAAAATACTTTGGAGTACCTATCAAATGAGCTCCAGTAGAAGTTAATAGCATCAAAATTAAGCAAGTTATGATGAAACTAAGAGAACCCTTTCGATTTTTTTAGGAAAAAGTGAAAAATAAAACATACGCCATTTCCACAAAAATTAAAATTTGTAGTATTCCTCACAACAATCTCTTTAGATTAACATAGTTAATGATTTCAACAATTTTCACCGATTTAAAATGCATATTTTTGAAAAAAAGATACAATTTAAAAAACCAGAATTGGTAAAATTATCGTACTTTTCATTTTCTTTTAACTAAATTTTAGTTTTTTCTGTTCCAAATACTTTACCCATTTTATTATTTCCGTAGTTCCGTAATTTTGCTGCGAGAACCATGTAACTGGGGCCATTTAACCTTTATTGTTAAAAGGAAGAGAGAGGTTTAAAAGACTAATTTCGACATTTTTAATAGCTTTTGGAATCAACTTTTAAATAGATTTTAGGTAAATCTGAGATCTTAAAAATTAACGGAGTTATTTACAAAAAAACAATACCATTTTTTGGAAAAATTTCTAAAAGATACATTTTGAAACATTTTTGGCGCATAAATATTAATGCTATTAACTTGTTCTAGAACCTATTTGATAGATATTTCTATGAACTTTGACAAATGTTTAATAAGTTTATGTTAATAAATGTATCATTTGGCCGGTGCAGCTTGAATACTTAGATTTGGGTACTCGACGAAAGAAATATACATTCAATTACCTATAACTTACTTTTAGTTAACACAGAAAGGTTTTTCTAGTAAGGAGTTTATTTGATTTTTTATTAGCCCTAATTTTGATAATAATAACTTTTTTGTAAAAACTTATAGTTTTTGAGTTATTTATGAAAAATCGGTTAAACACATTCATTTTTCTCTCGAAAAATTAAAATTTTTGATCTTTAATAACTCAAAAAGTTTTGATTTATTTTAATAACTTTATATAACAAGTTTTGCTTATAATTTGTCCCTCTGTCGAATTGTGGGTTTATTTTTAATAAAATAATTTTCAACCCCGAGGAGGGGTGGCATCCACCCCCAGGGTAAAAGCGCAAGATGGGACCATATCACCTTTGTTCCTTGAGTAATCCTCTAACCACTCACCAATTTTCATGCAAATCGATGGAGGTTCAACGAAATCGGAGGTAATAGCTCATATCCACCTTCAGTGACTGCACTATATGTGATGCAGAATTTGTTTAGTACATGTATTCTAACAAATTTAAATCTTTCCGTATTTTTCCTTTTTTCCTGTTTTTCCGGAAAAACATTTTTTTGTCCTGCACCCAATTTTTCCGGAAATTTTAAATCTCTAGATCTGCTTTCCGTTTGTCAAAAGTTCTGCCAGTTTGACCGATGTAAGTTTTTGGACAGTCACCACATTTCAGTTTGTATACACCAATCTGTAATTGCTTTTACTTTTGGCTCTTATTGTTCTTAATATATTTGCTTAAGTTGTTGCTAGTTCTAAAAGCTGGTGATATTCCTTTTTTTATGTATTTTGATATTTTTGTTGATATCTTACCTGTATATGTGATAGAGCAGAAGGTACTGGGTTTTTTCTGTGATTGTGTATGCACTTATTTCTAATTAAAACATCCCGTATTCAAACAGTTCCATTCCTGAATGACCAACTTAAGACAAACAAAACATAGTAAAATAAATCACTTGCGAAAAGCAATCTGCCAGAACTGCTATAGTGACATAGTTATAATAAATTTTGTGGAAGTGTTGAAAACACAGATTTCAGTGTTTTTTTGTTAGACTTATGATTTATTTAATTTTGGTTGGAATCTCCAATTCTACTTTCCAATCTTTCTCTTTCTTAATATAATTACTTACCCCTAAACTTAGACCATCAGAATAGAAACTAATTCCATTTTCAGAGAATAATTTCGAAGGGAGTTCCGGCCTAATTTTATGAAATAAGTGGGGTGTTTCATGCTTTCTATATTACTAACTGCCAACTGAAGAAAAGATAAATTCTAGAAGTTCGGTTTTAATTATTCATTAGGATAAATATAAGCAAGTCCATTTGTAGCTTGTATTAGAGCTCATTAAACCCCTATAACGACAAGACAAATAATTGGACCTTCTCTCGGATATTCGCAAATTGTTTGCTGCAATTTACGAAAGAGCATAGGACGACAGCTGCAATATATTTCTGTGAATGCACAGCTTTAACTAAAGAGATGTTCGAATTGTATTGTCATAAACAGAAAGAATAAAAAGGATGTGGTAATATTTAAATTCAAAAATATAAAATTAGATCAAATCAAGTCTTTACTTAAATTATATGGGATTATAATATATATAAAAATCCACAAGAAAAAGGTTTTCCTGTAGTTGGCTGTATACCATGTAATACAAAAAATAGTAAATCCTTTATAAAAGGTATATATTTAAAATCCATAAAAAGGGCTACATCACAATTACATAACTAGTTTTCAACTGGTTTACCAGTCATCATCAGTGCTTACGTGAAGTTTACATGCTAGCCACCAAGATATAGTTTAACAGGCTTTGACCCACAAATTTTTGTTAAACTATATCTTGGTGGTTAGCATGTAAACTTCACGTAAGCACTGATGATGACTGGTAAACCAGTCGAAAACTAGTTATGTGATTGTGATGTAGCCCTTTTTAGGGATTTTAAATATATACCTTTTATAAAGGATTTACTAATTTTTTTTATAATATATATCTTACGATAGGAGTAGATAATCTGGTAATATTACATAATTACCGGTAATTGTATAAAATTACCAGAGTCGACGGTAAATGTAGGAACTATTCTTTAAAAACCCTTTACTTCCTATATACAGTTCCAAGAGGATCTTAGTAAAAGTAAGAAATTCAAAATATAAAGATCGACACGCAAGCGCAATGCCTTTGCGTACCTTGTGCGTAATCAGTCTTCAGTGTACAGTGTTGATTGATACATCAAAAGTGTTTCTTTCCTTATTTGGCATGTGCTTCGTGTTTTTTAATTAAAAATAATGTTATCTGCCTATTTTTAAAGTGTTTTCTTTATCGACATAACGGTTTGTACTAATCTACCTACAAACATTACATTATCCTATAACTGATTATTTTTGATTTAACACTTAAAAAGAGTTTTAATACAAAAGTAGTTGAAGTGATGAATATTAAAAAGCACAATACGATTTTGCTTACAAAAAAAGTACCAAAGTTTAATTAACAATGTACATGTAAGTAAATCTAAAACTAGTGGTAAAATACCGGATGACTACAAGCGGTGGAAAAAGTATGATGACGTGAAGGTTGGGGAAACTGAAAAACTGATTTACCCCGTAAGTAAAGATGAACAGAATGTTTTGTTTTGTTTTCCTTTGGAAAAAGTGTTTAAATATCGATTTCCGGTGCACATAAATCTATTGGGACGGAGGTAGAACCAAAATGTTTTAAGAATTATAACAGAAGTACAAGAACATAACTGTAGAAATCATAGGTATCTATTTGGATCTGTGTGAAACTTACCAGAAAAAATCTAAAGTTACCAAAAAAGGTTTGTAGTGAAACCTATACTATCAAAAGAAATGAATAGTAGATGTGATATAGATTTCATACATATGCAAGCCAAAGCAGATTCATGTCATTAGAATCAGAATCCTTTTAAACAGAGTCAGAATAAGAACCAGTCTTCTAGAGACTGTGTGGTATGCTGGGAAATACTCACCCACGGTCTCCTTTAAAAACCTATCAAATTTACAAAAGGCCAATACTCGAATATAGGTC
Organism: Diabrotica virgifera virgifera; assembly: GCF_917563875.1. Lineage (NCBI taxonomy): Eukaryota > Metazoa > Arthropoda > Insecta > Coleoptera > Chrysomelidae > Diabrotica > Diabrotica virgifera. Next base: position 113,425,814 of record NC_065451.1, on the reverse strand, counting down.
TCGACTTTTCGCAGCACTCAACAAACATGTAATTAATACTATCCACACCATCTTGGCTACTGAAAAAAAAACTATTGAGGAGAAATAATGACCAAACATTTACGATTGTTGTCTGTATTTATTCATAAAATTGCCAATATCCCCGCAACCGAATGCCGAATACAGTCTCTCAGTAAGATAGATGCACTAAGAACCATAGAGTTTCAACACCAGAGTAAAAGAGATTTTTAACCATTAGGCAAAGTAGGCGGTTGCCTAGGGGCCTCGGCCACAAAGGGGGTCTCGTAGGCCCCAAAACGAAAAAATAATAATTAGAACTAAATAAAAACTATAAATCGCATCATCATCATCATTCTCTTTGCCCTATCCCTATGCGGGGTCGGCTTCCCTAATTGAATTTCTTCACACAACTCTATCTTGGGTCATAGCAATGTTAATCCCCTTTACTAACATGTCCTGCCTTATCGTCTCCCCCCAGGTCTTCTTTGGTCTTCCTCTCCTACTCCTTCCAGGAATCTGCACTTCAGCTATTCTTCGTATTGGGTGATTAACGTCTCGACGTTGAACATGCCAAAACCATCTTAACCTATGCTCTCTCATTTTGGCATCAATTGGTGCCACACCTAGACTTCCCCTAATATACTCATTTCTAATTTTATCACTCTTTATCACTCCACTCATCCATCTAAGCATTCTCATTTCCGCAACATGCATTCGTTGTTCCTCTTTATTTTTCACTGCCCAACATTCAGTTCCGTGCATCATAGCCGGTCTTATGGCTGTTTTATAGAATTTTCCCTTCAGCTTCATTGGAATTTTTCTGTCACACAACACACCACTCGCTTCTTTCCACTTCATCAATCCAGCCCTAATTCTACTGCATGCATCTCCACCTATTTCTCCATTACTCTGTAATACCGATCCTAGGTACTTAAAACTATTGCTTTTCACAATCATTTCACCATCCAAAGATACCATTCTATTTGTAGTAACTCCATCTTTAAATGAACATTCCAAATACTCTGTTTTTGTCCTACTAAGTTTTATATCTTTTTCCTCCAGAGCTTGTCTCCACTCTTCCAGTTTTTGTTCTAAGTCTCTTTCACTATTTCCTATTAACACTACATCATCAGCATACATTAGGCACCATGGAATACTACCCTGTAGTTTCGCTGTTATCTGGTCCAAAACTAATGAGAATAAATAAGGACTAAGCACCGAGCCTTGGTGCAATCCTACTTTCACCTGAAATTTATCAGTCTCTCCCACACCTGTCCTAACACTAGTCGTTACTCCCTCATACATATCTCTCACAATATTTACATATTCGCCAGGGACTCCTTTTTTGTTGAGTGCCCACCACAGAATCTCTCGAGAAACTCTATCATATGCTTTCTCAAGATTAGTGAATACCATATGAGCGTTGGCCTCTTTATTCCTGTATTTCCTCCTGTACTTAGTCATGGGGTGGCTAAGTAGTTTTATAGCCCTGTAGTTTGTGAATTGTTGTATGTCTCCCTTGTTTTTGTAGACAGGTACTAATATACTGCCTCTCCATTCGTCTGGCATTTGTCCAACTTCCATAATTCTATTAAATAGACCTGCTAGCCAACTTACTCCTGTCTCTCCCAATGCTCTCCATACTTCCCCAGGAATATCATCTGGTCCGACTGCTTTTCCTTTCTTTATTTTTTTAAGCGCTTGGGCCACTTCTTTGTTTGTTATTCTCGTAACCATTGCTGTTACTGTCTCTGTTAACTCCACAGGCTGTCTGTCAAATTCTTCATTTAATGAAGAATTTAACAGACAGCCTGTGGAGCTATAAACCACAGAAATCAAAAACTATAAATCACATATGTTGAAAAATTCAAATATCGCGCAATACCATAAACTCGGTTTCACACGGAAATCCACAGCTAGTGAAGTTGCAACCAATGAAAATGCACGTGATGAAATAGAAAAAGCTGAGGGAAACATCGCTTCTGTAACTGAAGAAGATGAAAAAACATAAAATGGCAGTTATATTCCAGTTCAAGAAAGGAACCGAAAACGGATCTAAGTTAGAAATTGAAGTTACAGGTAAATTGGGCCCAGTATTTGGAAACGACATAGGATTATGAAATACAATAACTGAAGAAATATGGAAATTTTGGATTGGGAAAGGTTCTTCAGAATGTAAAAATCTTGGTGGAAGTTTTTCAGCACCAAAAAGAAATTTTGAGGGCATTACAAGATTTTTTACACAATCTATGGTGTTTCGAAAATACATCAGTGTAACAAAATGTAAAAGAGATTGGCTATGACGTACTCTCCCTCAAATGGAAATGTTTACTGCTTTCCATGTATACTTTTTGGCGAACATGGCTAACATTTGGCGAACACTCATCGACAAGCAGTGCCTTCATGGTCGAATGAATAACTCTTTGGAAATTTAATTTGATCAAGAACGAGGTTACTGGATTCTAGTTCTGAAAATGTAGTCTCTGTGGTTAAGTTTCTAACTTCTCGCAGATTAACATTCAGAAGTGATCCAGAGATCCTTCGTTCACAAAATAATGGGAACTAGTTAGACATTTTAGAGCTACTTACAGAATACGATCCTCTTTAAGCTAAGTATGGCAATAACGGTACTGGAAAGCCTTCCTACTTATCTTCAAAGATCTGGGAAAAAATAGTAGAAGCAATGAGAAAACACGTTTTGAATACAATTGTTAAAGAAATTAAGGAAGCCAAATACTACTCCTTAAGTGTCGATTCAATACCAGATTTGTCTCATATTTGCCAGTTGACTATTTATTAAGATATATAAATCCAGCTGATGGTAAAGTGTATGAGGGTTTTCTCACATTCATAACCATAAGTAGCGATACTGGACAAAATTTTTCTTATGCTGTGTTAATCGTTTAAACCGACTGGGGCATTGATGTAAACGACATGAGGAGACAATCATTCAGCAAACATGTTAGGCAAATATGGGTCTACCCCAAAATCCCGACAGCCAAAATCCCGGCAGCCAAAATCCCGACGGCCAAAATCCCGACACGCCAGAATCCCGACAGGCCAGAATCCCGCCAGGTTTGATACGCTTCTTTTTAACATATAATTACATTTATTTTTTGTTTTTTGTTTATGGCCATCTGTTTTAATTATTTGTTACTAAACAAAAGTATTTACCATTTAATATGACCTAATTTTCTAAATAAATTTCTAACCTGGGTATATGAATTAAATTATTTTTTTGCCAATACATATTATAGTCTAATAATATATGTATAAACAGATCCTGAATTTAAGTTTACTTTCATATTTATAATAGATGTTATCATGTCACTTAGAACTTTCCAGTTCAGTAAGTATAGCTTTTATATTATAAAATAACGTGTTTAAATAATTTTTTCTTTTAAAATATATATAATAATTAGTACGAGTACTTATTAGTAAGTAATAATTTTTCAATTTCAATACTCTATACTCTATCTTTCAAGTATTGCATTTGAAAAGGAAACAATAAATATTCAAAATGTAGTGGTCGGAATTTTTACTTACTCATGCGAGGATTGTTGAATGTAGGGATTTTGGCCTGTCGGGATTCTGGCGTGTCGGTGTTTTGGCCGTTGGGATTTTGGCTGTCGGGATTTTGGCTGTCGGGATTTTGGGCGCCACCGGGCAAATATAATGGTATCCAGGCTCACTTATCTAAGATTAACTAACTTGCAATTTACATTCCTTTTCCTGCACACTCGCTTAAATTAGTTAGAGTAATTGCTGCTGAAAGTTGCGTTAGAGCAATATCGTATTTTGAGTTTGTTCAGTCCGTTTACAACTTTATTTCAGTCTCTACCCACCGTTAAAAACTTATGATCAAACAAGCAGCATAAGATGGAGTGCAAGGACTGACGCAACAAGAGCTTTGTCTAGAGGCTACAACGTCTTTAAATGTGTTGTGCATTCTCTTGCTGAAAACACTGATAAAAAGGATGAAACAGTTCAAGAGGCTAAGTGTTTGTTGAAAGAAATTTCAAAAAAAGAACCATTCGTAATGAATGAGTTTTGGGCACTATTTTAGAACGGATCAACGCTGTCAGTAAATCATTACAGAGGGAAGAGATTGAACTTAAAACTGCAGATGGAGGATGTAGATGGAGGGGTTAACCGAGGTGGTTTTGGAGGGAGAAGGCGGAGACCTTAAGGGTCCTCATAGCTTGGGTTGCCTAGGGTCCTCAAGATTCTTAATCCGAGACTGTTTCAACCAATTCAACATGGACAACTACTAGAAAGATTATTCTTTTAATATCTGAGAAGATATATCACAAAGCAAACGAACCCAAAAAATTAAATTATGTAGATCTAAAATTAAGTTAGCTCTTTCAACCTTAATTAAAATTAAATCGCTGTTCTTCAATGCTAATATCAATCTGAAGCTACGACAGTGGTTGGTAAAATGTTATAATATAATTTAAACGCTCTTATTTCTCAGTAAAATCTGGACTCTTCTGGACAGAAAAATGTTTCGGTCACTATAGGTGGAAAAACGATCAAACCAATTTCTTATTGTAATATTCGGACATTCTTATGAAGAAAATTTTTTTTTTAAATATTATACTTAAGTTACATTTTTCCAGGTAACCATTATTGAATCTTACATGGTGGAAAAGTTGGTGCAAAACAAACATCCTGGCTGTGGTACATTCGAGATTTAACCTGTATCGGCAGCGGAAACGAGTTTTCAATTAAAAAATTGCTAAAATAATTGCGTACATCTAGGAGGCCAGGCAAGGCACATAAAGAAGTAGAACAAAGATAAAATGGAGATATACAGGTTATGCAGTCCGAAGCTACGATGAAACATTGGATATTAAGTTAACTATAGAACACGATTGTATGAATTATATATCAACTCAAACGTAAAAATTAACACTTTAAACTAGAAACTTTATATAACTAGAAGAATAGGTAGAGCACATAACATTGCTCTGACTGGTTAAAGATACTAGCAACAAATTAGCAGCTTTTGTTTTATAGAGGTTTTTCAATAACGTAATACTTTTCGATCTATTTGCTGGTGAATATGTTCATTTTTCTACAAAAAACACGTTTTTCGACGGTTTCGCAAATAACTCAAAAATCAGTCTTTTATCGAAAAAAATATTCTTAGTAAAAACATAGCATATAAAAAGTGAAAGAAATGGTAAATATGTGAAGTCTGTATACTGAGTAGAAGCAAAGTTGTGGCTAATGAAAAGTAGGTTCTTATTCATCAAATTTCAAATCGAATATCTCAACGTGAAATAACTAAAAATGAAGCACTTTTCAGGGAAAACTAATTACAACGTTATCAGTGTTTAATAAAAAAACCTTTATTTTTGTGTTTTAAAAAAGTTTACAGCACTGAAAGTAAGTCAGTTACGCTTAAAAAAAAGATTGTCATTTTAAATCATCCCCCCATTAGCATTCTCAATAAAATTAATCATTACAGCTTCATAAATTACTTTAATTATATAATATTTTTTACATGACCGGTAAGTTTCATCGGTTCAAAGTGCTTACTTTTAAAGACATTTGGTTTTGTATTATTTTTTCTATTTTGAAAAAAATTTTTTTTTTCCAAAATACTTTAAAAATTGTAAAAAATACCAAAAATCTCAAAGAGTAAACAAAAAAGCTTTTGATTTTCTGAATATTTTGGATTTTTTTTCTGTAAGAAAAAATTGGTTAAGATATGACTGTTCAAAATTTACATACACTTGTGATTAGTGACTCGTTCAAGCCATTTTAACTAGAGCCTTTTCAAAAATAAGCACTTTGAACCGCTGAAACTTACAGATCATATTATAAACAATAAAGAAGTAAAATAGCTTGTGAAGCAGTAATGATTAATTTCATTTGGGATGCTAATTAGGTGGAGATTTTTACGATTTTTTTCCAAAAAAAAGACCAACAATATTTTGAGCGTACCTTACTTTTGCTGTTAGAAATTTTTTTAAAAAACAAAAAAAAAGCTTTAAAAAAATGAAATTGACTTTTTTTTATATACACCGATGATTTTTGAGTTTATATACACCGTTTTTTCACTTTTTTATTAATTCTATAAATTTTCGCTAACAAATTTTTTTCGATAAAATACTTACTATTTGTATTATTTGCGAAAAACCTTCTAAAAACGTGTTTTTTTTTGTTGAAAAATGAACATATTCACTCGCAAATAAATCGAAAATATTGACTTGGTAAAAGAAGTCTAGAGAATAAAATTTTGCTTAGAATTATTAGGTTCCGAACTTATTTTAAACGTATGTTTTTCATCCCCGAGAAGGAGTGACGCTCACCCCGAGAGCAAAGGCGCACGTCGACATAATATCACTTTTTTTATATGTTAGCTACGTGTATGTCAAATTTCATGTCAATCCAAGCGGTTGTTTAACATTTGGAGGTTTTACAATATTTTACAGTGAGTGAATGGGCTGTTAAATCTATCTAAATTTTAAATACAATGTCTTAAAAGCATATACATATTGATATTTATTCGAACAAATAGGTACGTCACATCTTTACACCAAATTACGTCTACGAGTATATCAGTATATCTGATATCAAGTTCATCTTCACTATTCCCACACATAAAATAGGCAACTTTATGACTACGATATAAGTCTACCCGTTGACTACGAGTTTTCAGTGTTGTGTTTTACGGTTATGTAGAAAGAGATGTAATAATTTAGTTAAATGTCTTGCAAGGTATGTTATCAGTAACACACAGAAAAATCGACAAAATTATTTTAGGTATGAACAAAAATATAACGTTATTTACAAACTGGATACGGATCCCGGAAATTGTGTATTTATTTTCTTGAGACATTTCGTGAGGTAACGCTGTCGAGATATTTTTTGTTTTATGCTTACTTTTTGTTTAACCCATTGGCTGCCGATCATGTGCCAGCCTGTGATGTGGTTACTTCAGTTAGGTGCCGTTCAACAAACTGGATTTCAACGTTTTGACCTCTGAGTGATACCAAGCATCAAAAATCGTTAAAATTAAAAACACGCAACAGCGTTACTTCGAGAAAATTATAATAGGCGAGCGGCAGCAACCACTAAAATGACGTTATACCGACCTCGAAAATTAACTTTCAGATGAATGACCAATTTTGGTCATTCTTTATGCTTTAGGGGTGGTGAATCCGAATATGAATTTGTTTTTGTCTAGAATCGGTGGAAAATGTTCAACAATCAAATTTTATACAAAAAAGAGAAATATGAATTTTGATGATTTTTTAAATGTAACTCGCTGTATCTTTGGTCACTGTAAATGTTTCCTTTTGGAAAATGTACTATTTGCTGTATCATATTTGAAGTATTTAGATAACAATGAGGTTTCTCGAAATGTTTAAACGTCTTAAAAATTGAGTTGTTAATTTTAAAACATTTTGTCGTCATATTTTTGTTATTTTCAGGTTTACTTAAAAAAGTTGAGAGACAAACTTTATAGTTTATAATTTTAACCAACGCAGCCTCCAAATATAAGTAACGAAGAAGTTTTCTGGAAAATTTCAAGTCAAAATATGCAATAGAAAAAAATTATGTGACTTTAGTTGCAACTCGTTGCGCTCATAGTGTGCAACGCAGTCGGTAGCGCGGCAAATCGAAACTCAATGGTCTATAATATACAGTGAGCACGTAAAGGTTGGAATAAATTTATTTTCTCGAGAATGGATGATTTTGGAAAAAAATCCCGAAACAGGTCAATTTTTATTTTTAAATTAGGACTGTTTGGCATATATCTTAAACTAGTGACGTCATCCATCTGGGCGTGATGACGTCATCGATGATTTTTTTAAAGATTTTTTTAAATAAGAATAGGGGTCGTGTGATAGCTCATTTGAAAGGTAATTCAATTCCCTATTCAGTAATATAAACATTAACATAATTATTTATACAGGGTGTCCAAAAAAAATTTTTGGATTAAATTAATTGACATAAAAAGAAAAATGTATGTAATTTATTTAATTGAAAATGCATTTTACTGCTCTCAGAAAACTGAAAAAAGCTTTATTTGAAAAATAAATTTGAATTGAATTACCTACCTTTCAAATGAGCTGTCACACGACCCATATTTTAATTTAGAAAAATCATCGATGACGTCATCACGCCCAGGTGGGTGACGTCACTAGTATGATATATATGCTAATAAGTCGTAATTTAAAAATAAAAATTGACCTGTTTTATGATTTTTTACAAAATCGTCCATTCTTACAACCTTTACGTGCTCACTGTATAAACGAATAGTATGCTATTTTCAAAACTTACAGTATAGCTTTTGAATGTGTTTTTACAATAGTTATATAATCAAAGATGAAATAATATTATTCATAATTAAAAATTTTTCTAATATTTTTTATCTCATAAAATTTTTGTGTAATATTTAAAATATTAATGTCCGACTTGTATATTATTTGACAAATAATGACATGATTTCGAAGTCAGTTAAATATGATATAATGCCCTAGGGCGTTATTTTGAAAAATAAAGCCCTTGGGCGTTAAATAGTAGTTAAATACTGTCAAGTTGACAAATAAAAACCTAAGTAAAACTAACTACGACTATTGCTGCTAAATGTACTTATAAAATTAATTAATTCAAAATTCATTCAAATTTTTTGCATATAAAGAAGAATTTGGTCGGACATTAAACGTTAAAGGCACCACGGATATTATAGATAATAACGCTTTCGGTCAACGTATATACCTCAAGCGTTATTATCCTTATAATACCCTTGGTACCTTAACAACTATTATATTATATGTAGAATTCATACCTTGATAATGAAATAGGTAGGTATTTTAAACATTTGGCAGCAAGTTTTATGAGATAAAAAATATTATAAAAATTCTTAATTATGAATAATATTACTTCATCTGTGATTATATAATTACTGTAAAAACACATTCAAAAGCTATACTGTAAGTTTTGAAAATAGCATAATATTCGTTTAAATAGGGCATTAAGTTTCGATTTCCCGCGTTACCGAGTCCGAGTGTGTTGCACACTATGAGCGCAACGAGCGCGCGGCCGATGCCGATCTCTAAAGTCACATACCTTTTTTTCTATTGCATATTTGGACTAAACATTTTCCAAAAACTTATTCATGGCGTATACTTTATTGTTGTTTTGATTAAAATTGTAAACTAATAAAAAGTTTGTCACTCAACTTTTTTAAGTAAACAAGAATCTAACAAAATCTGACAAAATGTTTAAAAATTAACAAGTCCTCTTTTAATGTGTTTAAGCATTTCGGAGGAATCTTATTGTTATCTAAATACTTCAAAGATGATACAGTAAATTTTTTCAAAAGAAAATATTTACAGTGACCAAAGATACAGAGAGTTAAATTTGAAAAATCATCAAAATTAATTTTTTTGCATTTTTGCATAGAATATAATTTTTGAACATGTTCCAACAATTAAGAAAAATAGAGTGGATAGATTAGATAAAAATAAACTTCATATTCGGATTCAGCGACCTCGAACACATAAAGAGTGACCAAAATTTTCCATTCCCCTATCATGGTCGCTTTTTCGATTTCTAAACCTCAAGTTAGGGGTGTGCCGCTCGCCTATAAGCTAATACAATTATTTTTTTGAATTTTTTGTTTCACATGATCCAATGATGAGTTCTGATGTCCACCGAAAAATCAATTTTTTGAGATGTATTTCAAATATTGCCATAGGTGGCTTATTTTTCAATATTTTCCTTGATTTATTTAATATTTTTTGAATTGTACTGAATAGGCTTATTTAATTTAGAAATAAAATAATTTTGCCATATTTTCAAAAAAATTACAAAAATATGTTTGAAATATTGATTTCAAACCCTACGCTATTCCCTTAAGGATAACTATAACTATATTTTGATAGGCAACCCATGCAAGTCGTATTTGTCTATGTATGAAATTTAATAAAAAAAAAAGAATGTGTGTGTACTTTGTACGCACGTAAGAAGTTATACTTCTATTATATGATTCCAACGAAATAAATTTACTTTCAACAGGTTAGTTGTATTTAAAGATTAAACTAATTTTTACTTACTACTTTCCAAAAATTTTTACTAAAACATTTACTAAAACAATACTAAAAATAAAAAAAAGTTAGATAACACACGGAATTGAACCAGGGACCTCTCGATCTCCGGTCGAACGCGCTACTACCGAGCTAAACTTCCTTTGCTTTGACAGCTTACAAGATTTCTCATACATACTGACAAATTTAATAGAATAAGAGGTATAAATTTACTTTAAAATTTAAAGTAAATATACTTACTATTATTATAATATATTTTATTCCCGAGGAAGACAAATCCAAAGACACAAAAATTATAATAAATAATACATTTACTAAAAACACTAATATATCCTTTTAATGACTTATTGGCGCTGATATATACATAATTTGAAAGATTAGCAACGAACTACATACTGGCTGTTTGCGCATGCGCCAGGCAAGTATAAAATTTCACCCTCGATCGTAAAGAAGTATAACTTCAAAAAAGGTTCATCCGGTAAACAGATGGGTGAAGGTCGACCTAGATTCGGATCTTAGACTATAAAAGTAATAGACGTTGTAGAACATACATTTGCCGGACCTTGTATATAAAGTTAAAATACGTTATATGTACTCTTTAAAACTTGACTTAAAACCAATATTTACTAAAAATAAATAATGCTGTATCTGACTTCATTCTATGAGCGATGTTGCTATCATGTCAGCGGAGTGTATGAAGGGCGTTATTAAAAGGAACACATTTTAGTTGAGATGTTGCTTCTATAATGCGATAGTGTAAGAGCCTCACAGTGATTTATAGTATTTTTCAGTTGCAACTGTCAGTAGCAGAGACCTTCCGCAGAAATACCACGGCGATTATATATTTTGAGTCTGCATCTAGCCGAAGCAGAAATGATATACTGATATATAAATCATAAATACCTTCGTTAGAACTTGTACGCAATTTCAAAAATACGATCTTTAAAGAAAGTTGTTGTAGTTACCAATAAAATTATTTTTTGATTGGTATCTTGGTTTAATGTCTCATATTACAAATAATTTTCATCCAATTGATTTCAATGTCGTGTATTGCGTGTGGGCATATATTATGTATTTTCTTTTAACTATAATATACAATTTAAGTGTACATAACACAAATAAAAGATGGCGGCCGGGGGACAAGCGTGACTACTCTACAAACTTCAAATTAAACTTTTATTGACCTCCAGTACACATACCTATGTGTAGGTACTAAATGTAACATTTCAATGGCCTATTAGTTATTAAATCAATCAAAGGTAGTAACAAATAGTAACCTACAACATTGCAATTAATTTTTAGTCCTACAATTTTGTAAATATTAATGATAATATTATAGATATTTATTATACAGGGTGGGCCAAAGAAAAGACTCCACCTCGATATTTAGCAGTAGTTATTAGATTTTAAGGAAATGCCTAAACAGGCCAATTTTTATTTTTAAGTTACAATTTTTTGATATATATTTCATACTAGTGACGTCATCCATCTGGGCGTGATGATGTAGGTAATCGATGATTTTTTTAACCCGTGTTGAGCTGCCCCCCCCCCCCACTTGCAAAAACCAAAAAACAAATAGCCCTGATTTATGAGCTATTTATGAGCTCTCATATTCCGCAAACTAAAAATTTTGAGATCGTTCCACTGAGCAGGAATTTGATACATTAGTGGGGGGGGCTGAGTCAGCCTCCCCCACTACTTAAAAATAGGAATATTGAATCGGTTTTTGCGGCAGAATTACGAGCTATTTATGAGCTCTTGAAATTATATAGTTTCGATTTTTGAGCTCATCCCCTTCACCCCCAAACAACCCTTAGTTGATTTAACTTAAGAGAAAAATGCTGAGAAAACTTAAAATATATCGTGTTGCGGATATAATTCCTATAGCTTATATACTCTAAGAATAAACTATTAAATCACGTGCATTTCGATTATTGAGCTACAACCCCTTCGCAAGAAAACCACCCTATCTTCCCGGCTTAAGAGAAAGTTGTACTTAAAATGCATTAAACTAATTATTTGGCGACTACATATCATTGAATAATTTATAAGCTTCCAAATTACGCGCATTTACATCAGTAAATTACAATTTATTTTGTATAGTGCAGTCACTGAAGGTAAAAATCAACGATTACCTTCAATTTCGGTGAACCTTCATCGATTTTCACGAAAATTGGTCAGTGGTTAGAGGATACGTCAAGAAACATAGGTGACATGGTACCACCTTGCGCCTTTACCCTGAGGGTGGATACCGCCCCTTCACGGGGGTGAAAATTATTTTATTAAAAATAACTACATAAATCAATAAAAGAACAATATAAAAGCAAAATTTATTATATAAAGTTAATAAAATAAGTCAATACTTTTTAAGTTATTAAAGATCAAAGATTTTAATTATTCGTGAAAAAAATGCATCTTATGAAGCGGTTTTTCGTAAATCACTGAAAAACTGTAAGTTTTTACAAAAAAGTTAATAGTAGTTTAATTCGTATAGCTTATATTCTAAGAATAAACTCTTAAATCACGCGCCTTTCGACTATAGATCTACAACCCCTTCGCAAGAAAACCATCCCATATTCCCGGCTTAAGAGAGAGTTGTACTTAAAATAATTTAAATTAATTATTTGGCGACCACATATCGTCTAATAATTTATGAGCTGGCAAAATATACGCATCTCAATTATTGAATTGCCATTTTCTTTCTATAGTGCAGTCAATGAAGGTAAAAATCAACTATGACCTTCGATTTCTTTAAATCTCCATTAATTTTCACGAAATAACAATAACAACTTGGGTTTTTAACCTGGGGAATATGTCACCCCTTCTCGGGGGTGAAAATTACTTTATTAAAAATAACCCCACAAATCGAGAGAGGGACAAATTGTAAGCAAAATTTGTTATATAATGTGATTAAAATAAATCAATACTTTTTGAGTTATTAAAGATCAAATATTTTAATTTTTCTGAAAGAAAATGTATGCTTTAAAGCGATTTTTCATAAATAACTCAAAAACTGTAAGTTTTTACAAAAAAGTGATCATCACTAAAAGTGAAGCTAATAAAAAATATAATAAATTGCTTACCTGAAAAACCCTTTAATGTTAATTTAATGTAAGTTATTGGTAATTAAATGTAGGTATATTTTTTTCTGCGACTGTTCAGATCTATGGATTCAAGCTTAAATAACGGGAAAGAGATTCATTTTATAACACTTAGGTACTAAATACTTGTCAAAGTACTTAGAAATACCTATCAAAAATTAGCTCCAGAAAAAGTTGATAGCATCAAAATCCGCTCACCAATTTTCGTGAAAATGAATGGAGATTTACCGAAATCGAAGGTCATAGTTGATTTTTACCTTCAGTGACTGCACTATAGAAAAAAAAATGGCAATTCAATAATTGAGATGCGTATATTTTGCGAACTCATAAATTATTAAACGATATCTAGTCGCCAAATAATTAATTTAAATTATTTTAAGTACAACCCTTTCTTAAGCCGGGAATATGGGATGGTTTTCTTGCGAAGGGGTTGTAGCTCAATAATCGAAAGGGGCGTGATTTAAGAGTTTATTCTTAGAATATAAGCTATACGAATTAAACTACTATTAACTTTTTTGTAAAAACTTACAGTTTTTCAGTGATTTACGAAAAACCGCTTCATAACATGAATTTTTTTCACGAATAATTAAAATCTTTGATCTTTAATAACTTAAAAAGTATTGACTTCTTTTATTAACTTTATATAATAAATTTTGCTTTTAATTTGTTCTTTTATTGATTTGTGTAGTTAGTTTAATAAAATAATTTTCACCCCCGAGAATGGGCGGTATCCACCCTCAGGGTAAAGGCGCAAGGTGGTACCATGTCACCTTTGTTTCTTGACGTATCCTCTAACCACTGAGCAATTTTCGTGAAAATCGATGAAGGTTCACCGAAATTGAAAGTAATCGTTGATTTTTACCTTCAGTGACTGCACTATACAAAATAAATTGTAATTTACTGATGTAAATGCGCGTAATTTGGAAGCTTATAAATTATTCAATGATATGTAGTCGCCAAATAATTAGTTTAATGCATTTTAAGTACAACTTTCTCTTAAGCCGGGAAGATAGGGTGGTTTTCTTGCGAAGGGGTTGTAGCTCAATAATCGAAATGCACGTGATTTAATAGTTTATTCTTAGAGTATATACGCTATAGGAATTATATCCGCAATACGATATATTTTAAGTTTTCTCAGCATTTTTCTCTTAGGTTAAATCAATTAAAGGGTTGTTTGGGGGTGAAGGGGATGAGCTCAAAAATCGAAACTATGTAATTTCAAGAGCTCATAAATAGCTCGTAATTCTGCCGAAAAAACCGATTCAATATTCCTATTTTTAAGTAGTGGGCTGACTCAGCCCCCCCCCACTAAAGTATTAAATTCCTGCTCAGTGGAACGAGCTCAAAATTTTTAGTTTGCGGAATATGAAAGCTCATAAATAGCTCATAAATCAGGGCTATTTGTTTTTTAATTTTTGCAAGTGGGGGGGGGCCAGCTCAACACGGGTATTTTTTTAAATGGGATTATGGATCGTGTGGTAGCTCATTTGAAAGGGTGGTCAATTCTCTATTCACTAATATAAATAATAATATCATTATTTATAAAGGGCGGCCAAAAATAATTTTTTAATTAAATTAATTGACGCCAAAGAAGAATGTATTTATGTAATTTATTTAACTCAAAATGCATTCTATTGCTCTCAAAAAATAAAAAAAAAAATGGGAAATAATCATTGCTTTTCGCTTAAATTAATTGTTCAAACTGCCAAAAGCTAGGTGGGAGGCTGTTTGAGATTTAATTTAAGCGAAAAAAATGTTCATTTGTGAAACAAATTTTTTTTTCTATTTTCTGACAGCAGTAAAATGTATTTTGAGTTAAATAAATTACAATAATTCTTCTTTTTGCGTCAATTAATTTAATTCAAAAAATATTTTTTTGGTCAACTTGTATAAATAATATTATTAATGTTTATATTACTGTTACTAGTATGAATTATATGCCAAAAAATTGCAATCGAAAAATTAAAATCGACCTGTTTCGTCATTTCCTTAAAATCTAATAACTATGTACTGCCAAATATCGAGGTGGACTGTTTTCTTTGGCGCACCCTGTATAGAGTTTAAACTTTATTTGTTGTATAACTTTAGTTCATTTGTTTCAGGTAAGTTAACACAACGTTATATTAAATCTGACAATCAAAACTCAAACACTTTGTAAAGTGAACTTGCAATGAGTTTGAAATGTAGCAGTTTCGAACGAGTTTTGTAAGTATGTATGTATATCATATAATAATTGTCATATTATGTATACTAAAAAAATGCTTTAAATAGTCTAGTATTATTAACATGTTTATAAAAATTGTTGAAATTTTGAATAGCTAAAAATAATATAAATATAAAATTGTTAATGTCCAGTGGCTGAGGGATTTATTATTTATAATCTAATATTGCTAACTATATATTATATCTAACTATATATTATATCTTACTTGCGGTATTGGTATGGTGTTGATCTTCTTCTTCTTATGCAATCCACTAATGGATGTTCGCGATCACGTTTGACCATTTTTCTCTATCCCTTGCAGTATGTATTAGGTCTCCTATGTTTTTTAGTCCTGTCCATTGTTTAACATTACGGAGCCATGACATTTTCTTCCTGCCCACTCCTCTTCCTCCTTCGATCTTTCCTTCAATTAAAGTTTGCAGAAACTGGTATCTTTCATTTCTAATTAGGTGTCCCAGGTGTGCCGTTTTTCTCTGTTTAATTGTGCACATCAGTTGTCGTTCTGTACCAATTCTTCTCAGGATTTCTTCATTTGTTATTCTTGCGGTCCAGGGAACTTTAAAGATTCGTCGATAGATCCACATCTCAAATGCCTCTAGCTTATTCATTGTGTTTATTTTTAAAGTCCATCCTTCCATGACATATAGGAGCACCGACCATATATTATGGTGTTGATACAAGTATGGTATTTAGGGTGGCAGTGAATAAAATTAGAATAGCTATGATGGTAACCAACGTTCTGAAAGGAATCTGTAGAATCTAATATTATAGCCTATTATAAACGACTAAAATAAAGCATTCGATAAAGTGCGACATGGTCAGTTAATGAATATCCTGAAATCAAAGTAGACTACAATGACCTCAGGATCATATCGTATCTATATTACCAGCAGCGTGGAAAAGTACATGTTAACGAACACCTGTCAGAGGAAATTGAAATTAGAGGTAGAGTGAGACAGGGATCCGTATTATCACCAATTCTTTTTAATGCCTACTCGGAAGAGATAAAAAAAGCTCTTGATGGCGAAACAGCTGGAATAAAGGTATTTGGTTCTAGGTCAATTGCTCGAAATTAGTTGCTCGAAAATCAATTGCTCGACATGAAAATTGGTTGAAATACAAATTACTCGAATAAAAAGGAGATTATATATCTAAAATATTTATTCACAATAATGGAAAATAATAATAATACATACCCAATAAAGCAACATTGGTAATGGGTAAGCATGTTAATGGGTATATAATTATTTTAATCTTTCCATTTTGGGGGTGAAAAAATATATGCCCAAAATAAGTCCCGAAATAGATAAACTGACTAATTTTAAGCAACTTTTGTTCTATAGAGTTTTTCACTGAGTTAACACTTTTTAAGTTATTTGCTAGTGACTATGTTCATTGTTCAAAAAAAATCCACGGTTTTAGACAGTTTTTCGTAAATAATTCAAAAAATAAATATTTTATAGAAAAAACATTCCTAGCAAAAATATAGCCTGTAAAATAGTAAAACAAATCGTGTACGCATGAGGTATCTACATCTATGTAGTAGAGTTTACCAGAGTTACTAATGAAAAATAGATTCATGTTCGCAAAATTGCAAATGGAATATTTCAACGTGAAATATTCAAAAAACTAAGCACTTTTTGGGGAAAACTCATTAAAACTTTTTTAAAATGTTTTAAAAAAAGCTTTATTTCTGTTTATATAAAAGTTTCTGGCGTCAAATGTAAGCAAGTTACGCCCAAAATAAAGTTTGTTAATTTTGTTTTGGCAAAAAAAATTCGGGAAGATCAACCCCTAATTATTGAAATTATTATTATGAAATTAATCATTACCGCTTCACAAGTTACTTTAATTATATTGTGTTTTAATCAATTATGCCAAGTTCGTGTGCTAATATTAAATTTAATTCTAGTTCATTTTTCTAGTGTCCTCGTATTCCTTTCTAGTTATACTTAAGATACCATTTTATTACAGCCGTAGATTAAACCTAGCTCTAACTGGGTAACGTAATGAAATAATTTTATCATTCATATCCTCTTCAAAGATCCAGATTTAAATTGAATGGAATATTAGAATTATTAGAGACAAAGAGAATGATAAAATAGACTTTCCAACATAATATCCTCTTTGACGTCTCGCTTTTTTGCCTTTTATTAAAAGATCATAGTAAGCTAGTTATTTTATTAAAAAACCAGCTTTTGTGGACGAAAATCACGGAATTTAATTAATGCATAAAAGATATTTTGTGTGATTTTACTTAGGTACTATAACTACGTAATTATAACTAATTAATGAATGATTAAATACAAAATACACAGAGTCAAACAAGCAAGAAATGTGTTTTCAAAATGAAAAGTAGTTAATTAACCAGCCATATAGATTGATATTAATTGATATCATTATACAGACCGTTAAGTGATGTCTGTCCACTGTCCACTAGACAGGAAGCATGTCGGAAAGCGGAGGAAAGGACCTGAGCCCTACAAAAATTAATGCCGAATATAGAAGGCCCCGAATCACACAAACGAGCAGTAATGTTACAATCAATTATGTCAATTACCAGAGAACGGCAGTTCTCGCCAGTGGCGCACACCCACACCCTCCTACACGCGACACTATATATACACGAAATTTTCGATTTTCTAAATCTGACGGAATTGAAAATTGTGCTAACTCCCATCTTAAAGTTCAGGAAAAGACTCACCGATTCATATGTCAACCATCCATTTTGGTCCAAGGGTGTGGATTTTACGGCCCTTCCTATTTAGGGCCTGTTTTTCGTTCTCGCCCCCAAAACTCCCAAAAACTTCGAAAATTTAAGTCCCACCTTTGCGGCTTATAATAGTACTGATTATTACCTTTCCAACGAATGTCTAATTTTGAAAATCGGTTATACCATTTATAAGGTACCGAGCTCAGAAATACGACTCAATTTCTATTTAAAAAAAGGGAAAACGTTTGTGGTTATGTATGTATGTGACTAAAAAAGTTAAATCGATCTGAATTTTTTTTTCTGTGTTTGAAGAGGGCCGATTCAGAACCGGTGTAGTTTGTGACTTTTGACCACCCGTAAGCCAGGTATAGAACTTGGTAGGTACAGAACGGCATATTTTTTGGGGGCATATATCTTCTTGGGGGTTCAAGAAGATACAGGAGTACTAATCGAAGGAGAACGAAAATAAACTAATCAAAAACAACGAAGCAGTATAAGTCTACCTGTTTAGTATTAATAAAAATTAAAGACAAAAATAAATCAGAAATAACATATATACAAAGATCTCAAAAAGTAATAATACAGAATATTCACATAAAAGAAATGAACTAAAAGAATTAGTCTTAGAACCATAAAAGGTTGGCGTACCCAACGTGGGATAGTAATAGTGACAGATGACTTTACAGCGCCACTGTGACAAATAATTTTAAATGAGACCTTATGACAAGTGATACCTCGTTTGAAACTTGTTGAAAATACCTATTCAGTCATACTAATTTAGTTAGAGTTTAAGCTAATTTTGATGAATAAATCAAATAAATATAAAATTGTAGTTTCGCATTTAATTAATAAAAATTCAAAATTCCGCCTATGATTACTTGCCAAAAAGGTTGACGTTGACGTAAGAACTACCAGAGAATTGAAAAACGTCAACTTTTTTGACAAAAAAAACCATAGGCGGACATTTGAATTTTTATTAATTAAATGCGAAACTACAATATTATATTTATTTAATGTATTCACAAAAATCAAAATCAACTTAATCCTAAAAAAATTAGTATCACTGAATAGGAATTTTGAATACCTTTCAAACGAGGTATCACTTCCCACAAAGTACAACTTTTCTGGAAAATCTTCTTCTTTCTCATAATCCTTCAGGGCGTCGGATTTCTGGAAAATGAATACTTTTAAAGTTACCAAAAACCAAGAAAAAAAAAAAAAAGAATGTGTGTGCTTTGTACGCACGTAAGAAGTTATACTCCTATTATTATGATTTCAACGAAATAATATATTTAACAGGTTATTTCTATTTTATTTAAATATTAAACTAACTTTTTTTACCTACCACTTTTAAAATTTTTGAAGTTATACTTCTTTACCGGCGATAGAGGGTGATTTTTTTATATGTTAAAACCTATCAGCCCGGCGCATGCGCATTATAACTTTGTTCTGATTGGATGTTCAAATGACATGTCAAAAATTATCCGATATGGCAGCTGTGGTTTGGAGGTAAAGGTAAAGGTAAACAAATGTATAATATATTAGATTTATTGTTGTGAGGACAGAAACAAAAAAGT
The DNA here is from genome assembly GCF_917563875.1 of Diabrotica virgifera virgifera. Taxonomy (NCBI): domain Eukaryota; kingdom Metazoa; phylum Arthropoda; class Insecta; order Coleoptera; family Chrysomelidae; genus Diabrotica; species Diabrotica virgifera. The sequence continues at coordinate 113,406,129 of NC_065451.1, read as the reverse complement.
TTATAATATTGTAGTGACTTTTAAATAGTTTTTAAAAGCAACAGGTACGTAATAATTGTTATTGTATCATGGGTATAAACCTACCTATTTGATCTGCCAAAATACATAGTATGTAATACTTTTATTTATATAATTTGATTACCATCAAAATTTCTATCAATATTCACCTAATATATTGTTTTTTTACTCTATGTTTTGTTGTATTTTTTCAATTCTAAATCATTTCAATTCAAAATTAAAATAATTTGATCAATTTTCAAAATATCAAAATATCACAAGTTTAATCCGTTTAGTTAGTCGATCTTCGTAAATAATGACACGTAGTGTCCGTGGCTAAGCGGTGAAGGCGAATGAATTCCAATACCAACCGCGCTTATCAGCGCTGGTTCGAGTCCCAATAGAAACTTTCTTTTTTGTTTTTTTTAATACATTTTATGATTGTAAGTATATTTATTATATAATTGTATTTTCAGAAAATACGTATTTAGTTAAAAAAATTTTCGACAATTAATGTTCAGACATCATTTGTGGCTTGTTTAATGTGTTCTTTATTCTTTGTGTGTGTTTTATTCTTTTATTATTTTAATTTTTGGCACTGTTCTAATAAAAATGTTTGAGAAGTAGTAAGTATAAATTAGTTTAATATTTAAACAAAATATAAATAAAAAGTATATTAATTTCGTTTAAATCATATAATAGAAGTATAACTTCTTACGTGCGTACAAAGTACACACACATTCTTTTTTTATTAAAACGATACCAAAAATATAAAAAAAAAGAATATGAATCGTCCGGGATTTATACCCGGGACCTCTTGATCTCCGGTCTCACGCTCTACCACTGAGCTATATCCCTTTTGCTTTGACAGGTTACAAGATTTCTCATACATACTGACAAATTTAATAGACAAAGTGGTATACAAAAATACTTTAACTATACTTACTATTATTATAAAATATCTTATTTCCGAGGAAGACAAATCCAAATACACAAAAATTATAATAAATAATACATTTACTAAGAACATTAATATATCCTTTTATATGATATAACATGACTTTTTGCGCTGACAGCGCTGATACATACATATCTTGAAAGATTAGCAACGAAATACATACTGTCTGTGTGCGCATGGGCATTATAAAATTTCACTCTTGATCGTAAAGAAGTATAACTTCAAAAAATCGAATTTTTCCTTCATTATTTGACATTTTGATTATTTAAACAATGTTCCGGACCTTTTTGAGTGGGAGGATAACTCAAATATGATTACATAAGTTATTTTCAAGCAATTTCTGCAAAAAAATATGAGTCACCTCTCAACATCCAAATGTACTAATATCTTTACAGATGCGCCCTGGACTAATATTATTATTCGGTATTTGCGTTTAGGTGTATTTGCAAATACATTCAGTACTATTATAATTCTCCTATACAAAAGGGTGAAAGAATGTATAGAAATTTAATGAAGAAACACAAGTGCAAAAGGCCTTTCCACTTTCGGATTAAACTTTTAATTAAAACGGACAATTTTTCAGAAAACTCCTGTTGAAGGTATTAAAAACGCTAACATAAAAATACTTCATATGGAAAAATAATAAAGCTGGAACCCATAACTGCTTCATATTTGAATTTTAATTTCCGGGAAATGGAATTAAATTCCTTAAACTGCTATTGTTATAGGTGTTTCTCATAAACTGGTTTATAAGTAAAAAATGTTATGCTTAAGGGTATTAAACCCTTCACTGGTTGATGGGCCTCTTTATGAATTATGCATATATAGGTAAAAATATCTACCATGAAAAGGTATTGTGCTTATTACAAACAAGATAGAACTTTTTATAATTTCATTAAGAAATGTATAATAAACAACATATCAAAAAGTTCCACTTCAAAAGTGGATGTTTAATTTTTTAAACAAATGAACTGCGAAATTTATTATTTTTTAAATACTTACGAAAATATAAATTTTAGAAAAAAACTGACTTGTCCATTGAAAAATGCAGAAAATTTTACACAAAAAATCTTTATAAATAAAAAGATTTTTTTTTCGAGAGAAACCGAACAAGGAGTGTGTGTACTTTGTACGCACGTAACAAGTTATACTTCTATTATTATGATTTCAACGAAATAGTTATATTTTAAACAGTTTAATTGTATTTTTATTTATATATTAAACTAATTTTAATACTTAAAATAATACCTAAAATGAAAAAAAATATGACTACAACGTAAGGTTTTTCCAAGCAGTCGGTCACCCATCCAACACACAAACACATTGAAAAATAACACAATGAAATAATTTCGGAACAATTGTTCTTTTTAGCATTCTTAACTAAATATACTTTGCGTATAAGTCTACTTTGCACCATATGGGAAACTTTTTTAATATCAATTTTACGAAAAAAGTCATTCTTTATAAAGTGCTCTGCATAGTCTAAAACCTAAGATGCAATCATCAGATATCAAATTTTGTCAACAGTATACGAGGTATGTCAAAAAATATTAATTTCGCTGAAGAGCGAACTACCTTTATACTTCAAAATATCAAAAAATTTTATTATGAAAAGTTATTTGTAATTAAAAACCATATTCAAATATGCAATAACAGCCTTCTACGTGAAAAAAAAAATTCTGAATTTTCCTAAATTACCTACCGATTCCGAACATCATTTTTATTTATTAGACATGTAATAACTCTTTTATTAATAATTTTAGGAAAAAAACTTATTCTTCATAAAAATCTGTGCATGGTCTAAACCTCAAAATAAAACCATCAGTTTTCCAAGTTTGTTAATTTTATACGAGGTGTGTCAAATAATATGAATTTAGAAAGAATATAGAAAGAATTCTTTCTAAATTCATATTATTTGATACACCTCGTATAAAATTAACAAACTTGGATAACTGATGGTTGCATCTTGAGGTTTAGACCATGCACAGATTTTTATGAAGAATACCTTTTTTCCTAAAATTATTAATAAAAGAGTTATTACAGGTCTAATAAATAAAAATGATGTTCGGAATCAGCAATTTAGGAAAATCTCAGAAACTTTTTTTCTCGTAGATGGCTGTTATTGCCTATTTGAATATTGTTTTTAATTACAAATAACTTTTCATAATAAATTTTTTTGATATTTTGAAATATAAAGGTAGTTTGCTCTTAAGCGAAATTAATATTTTTTGACATACCTCGTATACTGTTGACAAAATTTGATATCTGATGATTGCACCTTAGGTTTTAGACTATGCAGAGCACTTTATAAAGAATGACTTTTTTCGTAAAATTGATATTAAAAAAGTTTCCCTTATGGTGCAAAGTTATTGATATTAAAAAAACAAATTATATAATATAAACTTATATGTACGTAATCATAAAATGTAGGTATAAAAAAATAAAAAATAAAAGTTTGCATTGGGATCGAACCCGTTTATATTAGGTTGTGAATCAAACACTTTAAAGTGCACCCAATAAGACACGCCAACTGCATATTTTAAACTTTTGACCGTTTGTCATATTTGCGCTTATTGTCTGAATTAATCAAATTAGTTTGATTTTTTTGGAATTAAAATATCAAATACGACAAAATATAGAGTAAGAAAACAATATATAAGATGAAGATTGGTAAAAATTTTGTTGGAAATCAAATTGTGTAAATCAAAGAACTACTACATTTTACATTTTTCAACTAGGTATATAATTTTTTATTACAATACTAAAATATTTACAGTTAATGTATTTAAATATAGTGTCTATAAATTACAATGTTCTGATTGTGATGCTACATATATAGGAAGAACTTGTAGGTCACTTGCCTCCCGTTCCCTTAAACATATTAAAAGAGAGAATACATCAACCTTTTCTCAACACCTTAAACAAAATAACCATACTCTTAATATCCCGGATAACGTATCTCTAATACATAACATTCCCGAAAAAAACTTTTTAAGATTGGACCTCTACGAGGATCTTGAGATAGTCAAAGAGAAACAGAGAAGTCCGAATTGTGTTAATCGTCATGTGTCTTTCAATCGTGACTTTCAACCCTTTCATCGTCAACTTTTTTCATAAATTACATTATAAACCTGTTTCTCATATTATCTTTGCTTCCCCTAATCTTTCCATCCTTATTGATATTGTTCCTATTTCTTTCTTATCCACACTCACACTTCCACCCAATTTTCAATAATCATCTAGACTGTTCTACAAATTTTCTCCCAAATAATTCTTTTTAACGACCATAACATCCATTTGTCACAACTCTTACACACCTATATTTAGTCAATATCTCTCATTATTCTCTTCACATTATCTTTCAACCTGGTCTTCGATTAGTGTCCAATCATAACTATTTCATAATATCAACTCATTCATCCAACAATACTTTACAAAAATTCAATCAAGTTTCACACATCAAGTTATACTATTCAACCCACCTTTACTCTCATTATCTGGTGTGTTTAGTTGCCGGGTGTCTGGAGTTCACAGTCTCTCAATATTTATCATTAATTTTAATTCTGATATCAAGTTTATTTTTTATTCAACAACGTCATTTATCTATCCACCCGTTTTTCTTTTATTCTGTTTTTACCTTCTAATTTAATTAAATAAACACAATTGAATAATTTTTATTACGACACACTCAACAATTTTACTCAACACTTTTCTTCATATGACCTCACTTTAGACATAGCTTAGATACTTTTATTCAATTTCATTCATTTTTCCTTGCCCTAGATGCTATTTAACATAAAAGGACAGAATAAAGAAATTTGGACTAAGCTTTTAAAACAACCTTTTCAGTCTTTAACATTTGTGTTGATGAATCCATCTATATCATATTAACTTATAAACAAGTTTTTGCATTTACAATATATGTTAGTATTTGATATCACAACCCCTATTTATTTGTCTCACCTTTTTTCAGCCAGTTTTGTAAGCCATCATTTGTGTTGGGTCACAAATAATAATTATCTATTTTCAACACAACCACATCAACTTACCTGTATTTTGGTTTGCCTATCTTTGCTTCATCAATTTAAGTACACCTCATTGAAGATTATGGGTATTAACATTCACCCTCTTTCTTTACATCTTAGATAATATAATTTATTCTCACTAACTTTTGTATTTTTATAATTCCAACACACTGATGTTATCATTGCTTGCACAATAAACAACTTTAAATTTTTTTGGCTAGTGTAACCAACATTTCATAGAACTATAAGTTTCATTGACAATTGTCGTCCTGACATCAGACAGATTCGCTTTGAAATCTCATCTGCTATTAGTGGCCTGTCACCTCTTATAACATAATGACCTAATTAAATAACCCACTTACCACCTGTGGGAATCATATGTTGCCCTAAAGCCACATCCATAGGAATTTTATTCGTCCTTTGGATTTTAGGGTATTTATATTTATATAAGACTTTAGTCTATTTGTAAAAGGTTTCAACCGTTGTATTTTTGGGTGGCTCACCATGTGCTTGTAAGTATAACCAAACTTTGCTTTTACCTTGGTCATCATTTTAACTTTAACATTTTGCAATATGAGGAAAACATCTCTATCTCTTTAACATTTTGCTTTAATTAATACGGTTATACTTATTTTAAGTAACACTGATGATGCTCTTGTTACAGAGCGAAAACGTTTTGTTTATATGTTTGTAGCTCTATAGGGTTTTTAAACTAATCATACCTTTTACCAAGACAAACATTTTTTATTAAATTTTACTTGTAATTAATGGTATATAGCCAGCTACAGGAATTTATTCCATGTGGATATTTACAGTTAAGTGCCTGTTGCTTTTAAAAACTATTTAAAAAGTCACTACAACTATAAACTTACTTCCGTATCTGTTCTCAAAACAATAAAAACTAAAACACATTTTTGACGGGTCAATGGAATGACAAATCAGAGCAAACGGATAACGTATTTGCTGACATCCATCTGCGCGTAGAGCTAAACATTTTTGATGAATTTGCGCATATTTACATTTACTACCAATCCTAACATATTTCCCAATGGCGCCTAAAGAAGTATAACTTCAAAAATAAAAAAAATATGCTGACATGATTATTATGACAGTGGCGTAGATTGTGAGGGAGAAAATGGGGAAAAAGAAGTATATATCCCTACAGCACGCCTCTGATAACAGCGGAAAACTATCTGTTAACACTAGTTAAAGTATCCAAACATATTGTGTAAATTGTTTGTTAAGTTTAAACAATATTTTATCTGAGTGTTTTAGGTTAAATCTTCGTATTTCTGCTAAGGTTTCTCCAGTTACTATATTGACAATTCTTAATGACACACTGTGTATATACTGTATTCTGTTTATTTTAGTTTCATATATCGTGTTTCACATTATTTTTTAATATCTTATCAATATTTACAGTTTATTTAAGTATGAAGTAAAAACTTTTCGACTTTTATATTGTTAAAGAAAATATTATGTCTTTTCCGTTACTACGGTGATTTTTTTCATCAAAAGAACGACCGAACCGATATTCCGTAGGTAACCATTCGAGTTGAAATCAACCGGAAATGGCTCACTTGTCTTATCCCGATGCTGACGTGGTTTTCCTGAGGACAAGGACTTTCGTTGTCCTACGGGACGACGATTCAATCAACCGAATTAATTGAGTGTGTACAGTTGATAAGGTAGAGACAAAAACATTACTTTAGTTTGTCATTTTAATTTCTCTTTGTCGAAAGGTTGAAGTGACGATCATTTTAGGAGATTCGATTTAAAAAGTAAGATTAAAGAGTATATTATAGTTTCGTTGATTGCTGGAATAAATTTATTTGGAACTCTAGAGTTTATGAAATATGAACTAAATATGCTTTACGAATAGGCAACTTGCATAACATTTTAAATTCGAAAAAAAATGCCATAAATCACAACAGAACATAATTTAATAGTTATTTGTGATATAAGTGTTAAAAGTACACGTTTAAGGCACGTAAAAATGTACTTTTTAACACGCATATCACACAATATTTTTTCTACAAACGTAATTACAGGAAAATATCTAAAAAAACTTTTACTTGGACGTGACTAACATTCCATTTTTATATTTTTTTGACATTACATCAAAATTGTCTATACGGTCAGTACGAACTGTACTGCCTTAAAAATATTTTAAAGCACTAGTGCCTTAAAGTAGCATTTTTAACGCACGCATGGAGTGCTAAAAATTGCATTTTTAACACGGTTGTAGAACAAATATAATATATCAACGAAAAAAATGTATTTGTCTTTCGTTTGGCCCCTTAAAACGATTAAAATCGAGAGAGAATTCAAATTATAGCAGCCAGTCCAAAACGCTCAATTATTGCTCGTGATATTATTATAATGTTTGAGGTCCGCGCCATTAATTCATTACGTTTGATATTCGTTTACTTGTTGTTACTTGTAATCATTTTATGGTGTATCTCAGTTTTATAAATCTTTAGATAGTTGTGTGAACTAAACTTTCGTGCATAGAAATCGGCCCACTCAAAAATTTGGTCATTTTTGATGTCTCGAATTTCCGAAAGTTGTTCGATTTAAGTGATTTTTTAAGATGTTATATCGTTATTCTTTAACAATATCGATGTAATATTATTGTTGCTAAACATGTAAATACCAAAGGGCTTGATGTAAATTTTCATTGTATACCGGGTGTATGAATAAAACTGTGTTTTTTTTCTCAAAGTCACCCTGTGGAATATTCTAGAATTTATAAAATACTGAAATTAAAACACAACTATAGCCTCAGGTTTTCTTAACATTCTGTTTTTTTATTAGTTTAACAACTAGCCATGTTCTTCATTAGTACAGGGTGTTTCTAAATAAGTGAGCAAATTTTAAGGGTAATTATGCATGAAAAAATAATTACCGCTTGCTTGATAAACATATGTCCGCCAATTCTTCGTTTCCGAGATACGGGATGTTGAATTTTTTCTTACCAACTGACGATTTATTTTTTGCTCTAAAACCAGTTGAGATATGCAATTGAAATTTGGTAAGTTTTATGAGATAGTTATTGCGGATTTTTTGACATACAATTAGGAATTTTATATTCACCATTGGCGTGCATACGGGTAATATGATCGGTCATATTACTCGTATGCGCGCCAATGGTGAATATCAAATTCTTGTATTGTATGTCAAAGAATGTGCAATAACTACGTCTTGAAACCCAACAAATTTTATTTGTATATCTTAAGCGGTTTTAATACATAAATCGTCAGTTTGTAAGAGAAATTCCAACACCCCTATATTGCGGAAACGAAGCATTTGCGGACATACGATTATAAAGCACACTGTCACTAATTTTCATGCAGAATTACCCCTTAACGTTTGCCATACTTATTTAAAAACACCCTGTATTGATGAAAAACATGGCTAGTTGTTAAACAACTAACTTTATAACATATAATAATAGCAACCACATAAGCGAATTAATCGAAAAGCAGAATGTTGAGAAAACATAGTAGGGTTTTAATTTCAGTATTTTATAAATGCTAGAATATATCACAGGGTGATGCGAGCTTTGAGAAAAACCACAGTTTGCTTCGTACATCCGGTATACAATGAAAATTTTCATGTTTAACAACAATATTATTACAGCGGTGTTGTTAAAAATAATAAGCCTATAACATATTAAAAATTACTTAACTCGGACAACAGGTTTGGGAAATTCGAGACCACAAAATGACCAAATTTTTAAGTTGACCGATTTCTCTGCACGCAAGTTTATGCATTTCATAATTTTTGAGTGTTTTTGTTAAGACAACTTTTTTAAAATGATCGAAGAGGGTTTTTCTAAAGGGCAGTATGATAAGTCATCCATTATGAATATAAATATTTATTATTATGATCGGGTTATTTTATTTTTGTAGTAAAAACAGTTCCAGAAAAATACCTATTGCATAGGTAAATATCATTCGATCTGTAATGTACATCTACCGAAATATACCAAAAGTTATATTTCCTTTTTGTTCAAAATACACAAACATGATTTATTTAAAAAAAAATATTAAGCAGAAAACAGACATTAAATACTTGTATTAAAATTATTTTCACATACATAAAGACCTTAAAAATGAACTAAAATGTCTTTAATTTCCTTTTAACATGCATGTAAAAATTGTATTAAACGCCGTTTCTTATCGACTGGTAATCTAATAAATATTTTATTGGGGTTTTTAATGATTGTACTTTAATGGTACTAAACAACACAATGGTATTTAAAAAATATTGAATAAGTAAAAACGACTGGTATACAGCCAATTAGAGGGATTTCCCTTTTTATATTAACTTATGGTATTTACTTTTATTTTCCATAGTAACCACACACACTTAATTCCATACTATCTCTTCAAAAACTGTATTAAATTCCAAAGTAAACAAAATGGTATATAATTTTATATGAGACAGGAGAAATGTCATTACAAAATATTAACCAGAGAACGGCAGTTCTCGCCAGTGGCGCACACCAACACCCCCCTACACGCGACACTATATATACACGAAATTTTCGATATTCTATATCTGACTGATTTGAAAGATAAACCAAGTCCCATCTGAAAGTTCAGGAAAAGACTCACCCATTCATATATCAACCATCCATTTTGGTCCAAGGGTGTGGATTTTGCCCTTTATATTTAGGGTCTGTTTTTCGTTCTCGTCCCCAAAACTCCCAAAAACTTCAAAAATTTAAGTCCGACCTTTACGGCTTCTAATAGTACTGATCATTACCTTTCCAACGCATATCTAATTTTGAAAATCAGTTATTCCATTCAAAAGCTACCGAGCTCAGAATTATGACTCAATTTTTATTTAAAAAAGGGAAAATGTTTGTGGAATGTATGTATGTGTGTTTAAAAGTTAAACCGATTTGAATTTTTTTTCCCTTGTTTGAAGAGGGGGTTAGGGCCGATTCAGAACCGGTGTAGTTTGTGACTTTTAACCACCTATAAGCCAGCTAGAGAACTTGGTAGGTACAAAACGGCACATTTTTTGGGGGTATATATCTTGAGATCAAGAAGACACAGGAGAACCGCAAATACACCAAATCAATAGTGTTGAGCTAAGATTTCAAATGGTGTCTAAGCCGTCAGGATCAGACATACACACGGCTCAGTATAGCCGAAAAACTGAAAAACTATACTTTGGAAATTTTGGTTTTTCGACAATTACTCAAAATTTCAACCTACGAATTGCGCCAGTAACTGAGCGTTTGTAGAAGAACTCTAGACTAATCTAACGGTGTATACGTCATATCCGGTAAAATTCGAATTTTGAAGTTGTAGGCTTCATAAGTATGATCAAATCTATTTCCTACGGAAAAAACGGTTTCTCAAGCTCAATAATTCCTGTAATAGCTTCAGTTATCATACTTGACCTTGAATCCATCAGATACTACTGGTAAATACGTTTGAAACTCATGTTTACTGATCAAAATCGGTTAAGCCTTTTAGAAGTTATTAAGCTACAAAAGTATAATCAAAAGAACGATTATTCCCGAAATGGTTTATGTAGTTGTAGTGATTACGAAGCTAAATTTGATCTGGCAACGGGCAATCCAACTTCATTTACTGGTCATATCAATATTTTTTTTCAATCTATTTCGAATAGAAAAAAATCTAGTGTACATTCGATGGACACTAGATCATTTGGGAGATAATGCAACAAAGGTGACCATTTATAAAGCTTAACGAGTAATAGATGAACATTGCATTCAACTTCATACATTTAATTTATAAACAACTTTGAAAAACTCCTGATACAAGAATAAAAAACCGCCAAACGCCTTAAAAATGAGTGGCGCTTACAATATTCCAGCTACAAAAGATCTGATAAGAATATTACGTGGCGCGAAAATGTATTTTCAATTTGATGTAACACAAAATTCTAGTTTTATTTAAAAAATTTTTTCCATAATATTTGCTAAATTTGAAGTAAACGCGCCACAAAAGAGTTTCAAAATTCAAACTCTACCAAAGTTACTCTTTTGTAGCGCGTTTACTTCAAATTTAGCAAATATTACGGAAAAATCTTTTAAAATAAAACAAGAATTTTGTTTTACATCAAAATGAAAATACATTTTCGCGCCAGATAATATTCATATCAGATGTTTTGTAGCTGGAATATTGTATGCGCCACTCATTTTTAAGGCGTTTAGCGGTTTTTATTCTTGTTATGGAATGACGTCACATGGGTTCCTCGCGGTTTTAGATCGTTTTGAATGATTTAAATACACAGAAGATTTTAAATTTTTACTTCTAAGTTATTGTTTTTGACGCGTGAAATTTTGGAAATCTTATTTTTAAACGAAACTGAACATTATTATGTAATAAAACAAAAAGTGCAAGTTTCCTATTGATGACAAAGCATGATAATAAAGAGCTGAGTGAGGGACATGATTTCTGAGATGATTAAAATCAATCTTCTACAAGTTGAGTACACAAAAGAGGGGGCATACAGGTGTAAAAACTATCCGATTAGATGTTTTAGAAGTGTCTGTGTATATAGGAAGGACAATGATCCAACCTGACGAAAGTTTGTGACACACTTCTGCAAATTACCTTGTGAAGTAGTTGGAGTAATGTTGATGTTGATGTTGATATCAGTGGCAATTAAAATACTAGCTATTAATTAACACTACGTTGACACAACATTTTGTTGTTAAATTTATATTTATTAAATTTAACTGTCGAAATGTTGCGCAGAGTGTTGGGGCATTTTTGAATTCTATGGTGGCTCAATTGATGCTGCATAATACTGGTGTTGATTTTATTACTCTTAAACTTTATTTACTATTGAGAGGAAGTATTTAGTCACTGTTAAGTTGCCATCCCATAGGCGTATCTGATTATAGGGGTACAATTTATTATAATAATTTTGTACGACTATGTGAACTATACATGCAAAAACAAATAATAAGCTGACTATTTCAGCATATTTGGGGGAAATAAAAAATTTTTGTAAAAAATGATTAACCTCTCTGCAAACTTTCCTATAAATATAGAAATGTATAATGTCTGTGTTCATAGAATTGTACAAGCATTTGAATACAAAAAAAGCAATAACTTGGTTATTATCCTCATTTGGTAGAAGCATAATAGTAGATTATTTCATTATTTGACATTTCCCCTAGAAAACAATCATCATCATCATCGCGTAGCGTTACAACCCTGGGTGGGTCCTGGCTGCTGACTGTACAACTTTCTTCCAATTTGTTCGGTTGTCCATCAACCTAGGGTCAAAGGGAATGTTCATTCTTCGGAGATCTGATTGGATGTTATCTCTCCATCGCATTCTGGGACGTCCGAGTGGTCTTTTGCCTGTAGAAACGCCTTAGCCCTAGAAACTTAGCCCTAGAAAACAAGCCGTAGATTAATAACAATTTCTAAGGCAGATGTGGTTTCCAAAATAACATATTCATTTTAATCATGAAGGCTATATAATAAGGTATAACAGTAATACTAAGAATTTATCTTCTTCTTCTTCCTCTTCTTTTATACTTATTTTTCTTCTCTTAGCTCTATTATTTAATGAAGCTCTATTAATGTTAATCTCTCTTCTCTTTTTCTATTTGTTTTATTTCTCGATATCAATTTCATTTCTATGTAGTTCATCCCCCCGGATATACCTGTTTTTATAATTTAATTTGTTCAGCTTTTTCTTGGTCGTCCCCTCTTTCATTTCCTAACTCGCATCAACTTTCGTCTTTCATCCTCTGTACGTACTTAAACTATTCTAATTATTTTCTGCTATATTTTACTCAATATGAATTCCTTTTCTTGTTGGTTTCTTAGTTAATTATTTCTGATTTTCTCTTTCCTGGTGCTGTGTGCTATTTTCTTCAATATTTTCATTTCAATATCATTAATTTTACTATATGTTTCTTTTGTAGTACCCAGCTTTCACTTGTATATGTCACTATTAAAATATATCATGCATATATCATTATATTAAAGTACAGGGTAAAATATCAGTAGGAACATGCCGGAACTCATAGCTGAAGGACATGAGGAGATGGTATGATTGGTCATCCGGCGAAAGCTTTCGCGCAGTAGTTTTCTAAGCTATAATTGCCATGTGGATTGTCAACCTTAGAAAGGAGACGGTGTAAGAAGAAACAGAGGATGACAATCTTTTATCCTCGATATTCGTTGTCCAAGTTCAATTGGGAGGATCTTCTAGTAGCCTGAGTGTTCGCTTGATTATATATAATATATTGTCTATGTTTCATCAGTGATCTTCATCAAAATCTTTATTGACTAATAATTCGACACCCCCATCGAACAAGGTTGTAACTCATTTTAAGCGATTTTACAGGAGAGGCAAAAAACGAAAATATAAATTTTTAAAAATTGGTAGCGAAATGGTTAGACTCTTTTACACTAATGCGATATGATATTTATAACATAATAAGGGATTACTTTTAGATGTATGATTTGTAATTTTATTAACTGTTGAAAATCTTGAGTTTGATTGAGATACAACCTTGAGATTAAACATGATTATTCGTAGAAAAAGGTTGTAACTCGCCTAACAACCATTTTACACTCTCCATGTTAATTATTTTTCAGTTTTTACTATTAAAAGGTTGTATGTTTTGAGTTATTGGCAATATAGATAGAAGAAAATTAGGTTTTATGGCATATTTAAACAAAATATTAACTCACAATTTTCAAGATTATAATTGGAAATTATAAATTTTACAACGAAAAAGGCATGCTATAAAATATCTCAAATTTTCGCATTTGTATTGTGTATCTGTAAATATTTAACTTTAGACCACTTTTCTCTATTATTTTAATCTTTTACTACTAATATCTACTTCAAAATTAACATGTTTGTCCTTAATTAGGTTAAAATTTAGAATTTGCTTCTGATTTATTTCAGTTACGGATTAAGGCTTCCTGATGCAATTTTTGTAAATGAACAAAAACTGAGACGGCCTCGTATCTTAATTTGAACCTCTATATGTGTAGTATATATGGTCCAAATTATATGCTTCTACCATTAAATGCACAATAATTCTTATAATATTTGCACGAATCTGTCGCATATAGGTGCATGTGAAGATACGTTCTGCATTTATTAAATGGTAATTAACATAACTAAAAAGATAAAGATATTTTCTAAAAAATATTTTTACGCTCTTTTCATTAGCCCTATTAACTTTTTGAAAAATTAATACATACAGGGTGAAATAATTGAAAAAAACAACATATTTTTACATAAAAACCAGGAAAAACACAACTTCTGGTAAACCCATTCTTCTGATTTAAGACCTCGATCTTATACATCAAAAAAAGGACCTATATACCAAATTTGGTTGAAATCGAAAGTCTCGTTCAAAAGTTATCGTGCTATTAATCGCATATGTATAGTCGCCATTTTGAATCCCCGCCATTTTTGTAAAAGGCAGAATCTGAGATGGCCTCCTATCTAAATTAGAACCTTTGTATATGTAGTGTATGTGGTCCAAATTATATGCTTCTATCAATAAATGCACAATTCTTATAATATTTGCACGAATCTGCCGCACTATTCGTGAGATTGCTCTCCGCGATGTTTGAAATGCCTATTAGTGGAGTCAATGAAGGTGGATATGAGTTATTACCTCAGATTTCGTTGAACCTCCATCGATTTTCATAAAAATTGGTGAGTGGTTAAAGGATACCTCAAGGAACAAAGGTGACATAGTGCCAACTTGCGCTTTTTGCATTTTAGGGGTGAAATACACCCCTTTTTTAAAAATTATTCTTTAGATTTCTGAAAGTGCAATCACTGTAAGTGTTCACTTCCTATTTTGTTGAACCTACATCGATTTTCATGAAAATCGGTAAGTAGTTAGAGGATACCACAAGCAATAAAAGATATATAGCATCAACTTCCGCTTTTGCATTTTAGGGGTGTAATACACCCCTACTTTTTAAATTGTAAAAAATGCAGATTTCCGCGTTATGGCGCAAGTAATCTCGTTTAATTAAGAAAAATAAAATTTTTTTTTATATTTATGTGCATGAATTACATTTTTTTTTATTTTTCAAACCTTATAGCAACCAAAAATCCGAAAATAAACAAGTCGAAAATCACGAGAACCTTATTCTTCTATATTTCTGAAAGTGTAGTCACTGAACGTTTTCACCCACGATTTCTTTGAACCTTCATCGATTTTCATGAACATTGTTAATTAGTTAGAGGATACTTAAAAAAACAAAAGTGATATGGCACCAAGTTGCGCTTTCTGCATTTTAGGGGTGAAATCCACCTTTTTTTTAATGATAAAAATGCAGATTTCAGCATTCTGGCTCAAGCAATCTCGTTTAATTAAGTAAAATAAATATCTTTTAACATTTATGTGCATGATTTATAATTTTTACTAATTTTTAAACCTTATAGCAACCAAAAATCAGAAAATTGGCAAATCGACAATCACGAAAAAAATTAATCTTTTATATTTTCAAAAAGCCAGTCACTGAAGGTTTTCACCCCTGATTTCGTTGAACCTCCATCAATTTTCATGAAAATTGGTAAGTAGTTAGAGGATACCTCAAGAAACAAAAATAATGTGGTACCAACTTGCGCTTTTATCCTGGGGGTGGATGTTACCCCTTCTCATGGGTGAACACTATTTTATTAAAAATAACCCCATAATTAGATAAAGGAGTAAATTCTAAGCAAACTTTCTTTTATCAAGTTTATAAATTTTTTATTTAAATAATATTTCATAATTTAATAAAATATTATTGGTACAGTAAAACCTGACAATAACGGCCACTAAAAATAGAAAACAATTGGCCGTTATAAAAATGTGGCCGCTAATGCTAGGTTTCCTTTTCCACAAATACATAAAATAAAATTGAAAATTTATTTATTTTAGTAATTAAAGCAAATCTAATTAAATATAATTCTACAAACAAACGGAACATACTAAATCTAAATTCAATTTACTACAATATAAAACAATATCTATACGAAAAAACAACTACAAGAAAAACAGAATTTTTGTTTGTTTTACATTTTTTTAGATAAACGAAACATACTAAAACTAATTTAATATAGGTAATACATAATATAAAACAACATACTATAGCTACTACGAAAAATACGCTTATCACTAAAGTATCGTCGTGCTTCCATGCTATATTCAACAAAACCAACTTGGTAGGGCCTTCAATTAGATTTTGTCTGCATATATATTATGTTTGAGGAATCCCTTTTTTTTGTGAGATTGGATATAGGACATTTCTCAAGTATGAATTCACATTCATGGTATATCGTTGCTATACAGGGATAATAATCTGTGCAATGTTATGGTACAAGCTACGTTAAATATGAAGTAAATGTGGAAGATATACACTGGTTATTAATTTCAATTTAATTTGATTGTTTTTTAATCGTTTACAATATTTAAAATAATTAAAGATATAAAGTTAGGGATTTCAAAAGTAAAAAATTCAGTTCTCACTGGCAGGGTGGGAAATAATAAAGTGCCATACAATAGCATTTCATTAAATGCTCATTACAGGCATTACAGGCTGCTCCGTTTGAGAAAACTCATACTCTCAAACTTTGAGAAAACACTCATTTAGTTTCGACCAACCCTGTATTAGCTAAAATTAAACGTTTTGCTAGATTAATAATTTTTAACAATAATAGATTATATTAAAAATCACTTGAACATAAATTGATTTTCTGATGTCAAATCACTACAATTATACAGGGGGTCAATATTGCTAAGAAATTTGAAAATAAAAACGTAATTATCTTTTAAACTACTTCGTATAACATCCCAAAACCTGATATTTTAAGAAATAAAACATAGAGGAGAATCCAAAAATGTAAAAATATGCAGGGTGTTTCATTAAACAAAAGATAATTTCGTTTCACCCTAAAATATGGGTGGCCCTGTATATTTGGAAATGTACAAATTCTGATATTATCTATGCCCCAATCTCACCTAAATAAACTTTTTTCGTATCTCCTACAACAAACGACTAATTGGACTTCCCACAACCTGTATACATACAAAATCTCCGCTATAAAATTTTTTCAAAGAAAATGTTATTGGTTTTTTTTAAAATAACTCCGTTAAATTTTGAAATATGAGATTTATCCAAAAATCATTACAAAGCTAAGTAAAAGTTCTATAACACTGTATTAAACATAATTTTCTAAATCCTTTATTTTTTTTAAATACAAGGTGAAAGGGCCCCGGTTACATGGTTGTCGCAGTAAAATTTAGGTTTAAATGTTTCTATCTCGGTTATTTTTTGTCGTAAAAAAATATTAAAAAAAGAAAAAGCTTAAATAAAGTTAAAACTAAAATTTTGTTTTCTACCATTTTTTAAATATATCGAGTATTTTTGGAGTTATTATCAAAAGAAAATGAAATTCACGAAAATTTGAAAAATTCTTATTTTTTTAATCGTATTTTTTTTTTCAAAAATATGCATTCTAAACCGGTCAAAATTGTTGAATTTATTACTCATGTTAAAATAAATATAGTTTTAAATGGGTTACTATAAATTTTAATTTTTGTGGAAATGACGTATGTTTCATTTTTCATTCTTCCCTAAAAAATCTGAAAGGGTCCTCTTATTTCCATCATAACTTGCTTAATTTTGATGCTATCGACTTCTTATATAGCTTTTTGATAGTTACCTTTAAGTACTTTATTAAAATGTTTAATATCTATATTTAACAAAGTGCATCGTTTTCCTGTTATTTAAGCTTGAATACTAAGATTTGAGTACTCGCGGAAAAAAAAATATACATTCAATTGCATATAACTCACTTTCTATATGTAATAAAGGATTTTTCGAATAAGGAGCTTATTTATTTTTATATTATCTTCGATTTTGGTAATAACAACTTTTTTGAAGAAACTTATGGTTTTTGAGTTATTTATGAAGAACTGCTTTAAAACATGGATTTTTTTCAGGAAAAATCAAAACTTTTGATCTTTAATAACTCAAAAACTATTGATTTATTGAAATAACTTTATATAACAAATTTTACTTATAATTTGTCCCTCTATCAATTAGTGGCATTATTTTTAATAAAATAATTTCCACCCCCGAGAAGGGGTGGCATCCCTCCCTAGGGTAAAAGCGCAAGTTGGCACCATGTCACCTTTGTTTCTTGAGGTATCCTCTACATACTTACCAATTTTCATGAAAATCGATGGAGGTTCAACGAAATCGGAGGTGAAAACCTTCATTGACTCCACTATATACTTATGTACTTATCTCACTGTCCCGTACGTAATGATTGGTCTCATTATTGCCATGTAAACATGTCGTATTGCAACAGTTCTCTACACCATAATAAAGAGCTGATCAAGAATGATGAGTTTAGGAAAATTTAGAGCTCAATATAGGGACCCGATAGTCAATCCTTCATGCATTCAACTATACATATTTTTATAATAATCTTTAAACCTAGAAATATCCAGAAAACATAAAATCTAAATAAAATAAGAGTAGCTCTTTGTTTTATAAAAGGGGGTAGGCGCAAAATATTGGTCTATGCTATTTAATGCTATTTATTTTTTTCGAATACTAAGAAAACTCATAAGAATTTTTGAAAAATTTAACCGCAGAATTAAAGACTACATTATTGCCGAAAGTCCCTGAAAATTTTTATAATGTTGCGCATGGCATATATCCGTGACACATGTACATTCAAACTGCCATTACCAGTAGAAAGTGAGCACCTGAGCATGCCGCAGTGAAAGGGTTAAGTGACAGGGGTGAAAAAAAGAGAAAATTTAGTGTGATTTTTATAGGTTACTCAGGTTTCGAAAAAAATGAATGCATTTAAATAGCATTGGACCAAGATTTTGCGCCTACCCCCTTAATTGTAATTATGAAAACTTCTATGTGTTTTAAATGGAAAAACCGTAAAAATTAATCAAAAATACTTTTATTTGATGTAACGCAATATTACAATTTAAATTTAGTGTCCGAAGCATACTTTTAACGCGTGGACTTAATTAATTTATTGCTAGATGTGTAATAAACAATTGGTTTAGCGACTAAATGAAATTTTGTATTAATTAAACTTGTATGTTTTTAGTAATAATGGTATATGGTTACACCAGCTCGATATCAGTTAAAATATAGGATAACATGAGAAAAATAGTGATGGGTAGACATAACCATCACTATTCGAAATTCGTAGAATATCCACTTTTAAGGCTTATAAACCTAATATGACGTATCCCAGACAGAGATTCTTAATATTCATGTTAAATTCGATTTTTGAATGTACTCGATTTGAATTGAATTCAATGCCAAAACGTGATATTAGAAAAGATATTTATTATCATAAGAGTAGAGCTGTTTTAGAAATATAGTGGGTATTTACGCATACATAACCTGTACACTGTACACACACGAATCAGATATATAAAACGAATTGCAACAACAGGAATCAATAAGTCGGGGAGAGTCGGCTAGTGGTGCGCGTCGGGTAATTGTGCGCATCATTGTGTCTAATCTCCTATCTAATGAAATTGTAAAAATTATATGGTCGTGTCATCTATTAGCAACTGATAGATCTGTCCCATGCAAACGAAAGTCGGTTATACTTTACCGGTTGGCAGTTATTTTTTACATGTTTTCGCGTGGTATATTATTGTTTGTGTGTCTGAGATAACAAGCGATACGTTTTTTTCTTAATAGAAATATTATTAAAAGAAATACATATACACGTTATTTATTTACCATTTTATAGTTTGTTACCATTTTAGACACTGGTTTAGTTGGTTTTGCACGATTCTTTTTTGTTTTTGTCCAATTTTATATTTTGTGTTAAAATGGAAGGTCGTCTAATGGTGCACACTGTGCAATTTTTAAATTATAATTTTTTTGGCATATTTATCACACTAGTAAGGTCATCCATCTCGGCGTGTTGACGTAATCTATGATTTTTTTAAATGAGAAATGGGGTGCGTGTGCTAGCTCATTCGAAAGTTGTTCAATTCTCTATTCAATAATATAAATATTAACATAATTATTTATACAGGGTGTCCAACATTTGTTTTGTTAAATTAATTGACACAAAAAGAAGAATGTGTGTAATTTATTTAATTCAAAATACATTTTACTGCTCCCATAAATCAGAAAAAAAATGTTTATTTGACAAATAAACATTGCATTTCGCATAAATTGAATGTTCACACTTGGTGGCAGCTTGAACATAGAATTTAAGCGAAAATAGTATATTAAGTATGGAGAACGGTAAGGGTTTTATACTGATCGAAGACAATTGTTTGGAGGAGGAGCGGAGCGACGACTCCAATTATTGTCTGAGATCGGTTACCCTTAACGTTCGACATGCTTATAACGTTTTTTTTTGCACGATTGATACCATTATAAATTATAAAATTAAACATTTTCGTCATATTGACTAGTTTCATTCATTTTATCAAGATAGATACTTTGGTTGTTAGGTAGTAACTAGGGTGCATAACAACAATGGAGAATTGAGTTTTTATTTAGTTGTCAATAATTTTAAGTACAATTTTGATTATTATAAATTTTAATATGAGCGAAAGTGAATTTGAAGAAATTGAACGGGCTTGGGAAGAAGAGTGTTCCGCAATTATTCCCGAAAAATCCAAAATCCGTTATCAAAATACCTACCAAAGTTTTAAAAAATGGTGCGAATGCAAGAATTTAAAAATCGAAGAAAAGACTCTATTGGCATATTTCGTTCAAAGACATATGCAGTTGAAAGATCCTGGAAGCCTCTGGGTAGAATATTCAATGATTAAATCCACCGTTTTCTTTATGATGGCATTGCTATTTCTAAGTTTTCAACTTTGATCATCGCGTATTTGAAGAGAAAAAATGTTGGATACTACTAATGTATGCGATTCTGCAGTAGTTTCTGTTAGAAGTGAAACCACAGCCCAAACAAGTGGGATTTCATTAAATAATTTAACAAATTGTACCATAAGTTTTAATATTAATAAATAATTCGTTAGTTTTCTTTATTCTTTCAAAAAATAAATTAAAATTAAGAGATTTTTTAACTCAACGGTAAGTGAATTACTTACCGTCGAGTTGGAGTACTTACCGTCGAGTTGGATTACTTACCGTCGAGTTGCTAGTAAATGTCACCTACTGACGTAAAATCTGTCACGGTAAACAGTCAAAAATGATCAATCGTGCAAAAACAATGTTTATTTCTCAAATAATCATTTTTTTTTCTGTTTTCTGATGGCAGTAAAATGTATTTTGAATTAAACAAATTACATACATTCTTGTTTTTGTATCAATTAATTTAATAAAAAAATTTTCAAACCCTGTATAAAAAACTATGTTATTGTTTATATTTCTGAATAGAGAATTGAATAATCTTTCAAACGGCTAGCTCATTACACCATTATTACGCTCCTCTATTATCATTTAAAAAATTAACGATTACGTCATCACGCCAAAAATGGATAACGTCACTCGTATGATATATAATGTCAAAAATCATAATTTAAAAATTAAAAATCGACCTGTTTCAAAATTTTCTCTTAAAGTCGCCGGCTAACGAAATAACGAAATAACGAATTTATTCCTTTCATTTGCACCATTCTGTACATGAGAATTATTTCTTATCTTTTAAAATTTATCTTTTTAAACGATAAGGTTATTATGTTATGTCGTCTATAAAACTCGTCACAAATAACAAAAATATACTTCGTTTCCACCACCCACTTTCTATTAGCTAAGAGGGTCGTTGGTAGAGAATAGCCATTATCATTAATTTTCTGAATATACACCACACGCCCAACACTTTTTTCTTTTTTTATCTTTATCCAATTCAATAATAAAGTTAATTATATTCTCCATGTGTATCCAAGAATTGGTTAATCTTTCTTGTTTACAAAATTTCCTTTCCTTGTTTATACCCGCTAGGAGGTATTTTCTCAGCGGGATATGGATTAGAGTGTTTCACATAAGAGCTAGTTTGAGTGGATATACAAGGTTTTGCTGTGTATCTTTATTGATAATATTATTCCAAATAATGTAAGCATCTACACCAATAAAGTTAAGGGGTATCGTAAAATAAAACAAGAATAAAATACCGCTTAATGCCGTAAAAATAAGTGGCGCGCACACAATATTCCATCTACAAAAGAGTTGATTGAATATTACGTTGCGCAAAAATATATTTGTCTACTCTCTGATATTAGTCCATTGAAATGTTAAATTTTTTAATCCATACCTTGCATTTGTTAAAGGAGCCAATTTCATTTTTTTTAATATGTAGGGGGGATCAGTAGAAGCTTAAGTTCAAGTTTTTGGGGTCGCCACCCTTGTCCCCGGCCGCCATCTTGGAACAGGACTGCAAAGGGGTTTCGTGCTATATCTCGTAAACTACCAACCCTACGGAAAATCTATTTCAACATAAAATGTAGCAAATTAAATTTTCTACAATTTTGTTTGTATTATGTACTTTTTATCGTCAAGTGACCAACAAAAAAGATATAAATAAAAATAAGTAAAATTTTTTTAACAAGTTTCTTTTGGAGGTTATAACTTTTTTTCAGTTCATTTTACAATAAAATCACATTTTAGCAATTTTGTCGACGGTTTTTCAGCGAACAATTTCCACTATAAAGTTTCTTAATTCTATTTATTTATGTAGGTTTTACAGCGCTCCAAACTTGACCAGATTCTTAAATGCTCATAGGGATACAATAAAAACAAAACGTTAGGATTACTTCTCTATATTAATATTTTTTCATTCATACAATTTATTATGATTTTAACATTCCCCTTTGCTATTATTATTCTATTTTTGACCTTTCTCCCCACTATAGAACACTAAACATAGAAAAGGCCCAAGAAGTTGTTTGAGGAAAAATTGCCGGTCCAGAAGAAGAATGACACAACCGCAAAATGCAAAAATTTTCAGAAGAGCAAAAGAACGATTTTTATATATTTAAAATAGGGATTAAATGAAGAGTAATCGTCCAGGAGCATCGGTATGGCGTTTGTTTATTAACAACGATGGCTTTTATTTTCATCTATATTGGTGCGAATTTCATTATATTAATTTAATCGCCCCATTTTCAACCCTATCTACAGTTGCGTCATTATGCATCTGAAACAAGGTCTAACATAGCGCGTATTTCAGTAACGACGCAACTACCCTATAGTGGCTCAGCACATTTTTACAGTTCGGTCTTTTTGTATCATATTTACATAGTATTCTGGAAGTTAATTGCGCAACAAACAGGAATTGACAAAATTTGCAGTTACGTCATTTTTCTTCCGTACCGGACTGAATATCTGCCTGCTATTGCTTTTATTATTATAATTTATCCTAGGTGGAACAGCAGTCGGTCCCCCTATACCTAACTTATTTTTAGAGTTGTGCTACCTATTTGGCCCCGTTCAGTCGTATTAAAAATTGTGAAAAGTATTTTGAGTTTTATAGATAATACTATTGAGAGTCTTGTGGGTAAAATTATATTTTTGTGATTAGATAAGCATTTTGTGTTTTTTGTACGAGCGCATCATGAGTGGTGGTTATTTTATTTGTAAGGAACCTCTTGGGAAAAGTCTTTGTCAGTGGGAAAGTCGAACCATCTTTACTCACTGTTGTTGGCGAACGTTTTTCGTCTCCTTAAATGGCGGAAATAAAGACGATTCTCTGGAAACCCTGAGATACAACCGATTCGCTAAAACAGTGACACAAAATACATTTAATCTCTTCTCACTTCCTCCAACACAAGATGCAGCTAGTTTCCACAGACTCCGAGTGTATCACCACATTCAGTCATGCTTCGGTAAACATTGTGATCCAGAAAATTGGTCCTGGAAAAAGCATGGACAATTTTGGATACCAATCCAAACTTCTAAGCCTCCACTACCACCGTGCTTATGAACTTCATCTTTAGCAGATGCAATGAAAACTCGAAGTGCATGTGGTTGCCAAAAAGCAGACCTCAACACCAGTGTGCCTCTATTGTGTTAGTGAAAGTTGCAGCAACATCGTGGACATATCAACATTAATTATTGAAAAAAATAAATTGGTAGATGAATTACCGACAATGACGCCAACTCTAACTCTCATTATACCTCAAAAATCCACCTCGGATACTGATTCAGATCTTGACTCGCAGCCTGAAACATCGAAAAAAATGAAAAAATAATAACTATGATAGATCTTTTTCAACATATAATAATTAATAATATTATTTTGTCTAGAAATTTTCCGTGGATCAGGCCTATTGAGGGATACCACACAAAAAACGCGCCTCCAGACTCTACCTCATAGGTTGCCGGGAAGAGGGTCAAAAATTGCTTAATAATAGCATAGGAATGTTATCATAATAAATAAATAGATAGATAGAAAAGTAAGCCCAAGGTTTTGTTTTTATTGTACTCCTATGATAATTCGAGAATCTAGTCAAGTTTGGAGCGCTGTAAACCCTAGATAAATAAATAAAGTTATACAACTTTATAGTGGAAATGGTTCGTTGAAAAGTCCTCTATAAAATTGCTGTGATATTATTTTATTGTAAAATGAACGGAAAAAAAGTTATAACCTCTAAAAGGAAACTTCTTACAACATTTTCTCTTATTTTTGTTTATAACTTTTTGTTGGTTACTTGACGATAAAAAGTAATGCAAACAAATTTGGAGCAAATTTAATTTACTACATTTTATGTGCAATAAAATTTTCTGTATGGTTGCTAGTTTAGGAGATACAGCGCGAAAGCCCTTTGCACCCCTTTTTCCAAGATGGTGGCCGGGGGACAAGGGCGGCGACCTGAAAAACTTGAACTTAATCTTCTGCTGAACCCCCCTACACACCAAAAAAAATAAAATTGACTCCTCTAAGAAATGCAACCCTAAATGTAACATTTCAATGGACTATATATTATGTATGTCTTAATTTGTGAAAACTGTCATTATACATAGCAGTGCGTGAAGGATTTAAAGTGTGCGTGAAGTAACAATGTATTTTAAATGGGATTTACTTTTTCGCACTGTTTTTGGCACCCTTTCATATTGTAAAATCAAATATCCTTAACTTTAGCTTGGTCATGGTGATGACATGTGAGCAATAAATTTCAACAAAAGTTTTGACAGTTTTGTGGTTTGAGAGAAGTTAGAATTTTTAAATGTCAAAGTTCTAAAAATTGTAGAATAGAAATGAATTTCAGTGACGAAGAGTTACAGTTTTCTTATTTGTTTATCGTACATAAAATATTGGATGAAAATGTGCGTGAAGTACTTTTTGCGAACTTACGCGATGTATAGCACTCGCTCCGCTGTCGCTCGTGTTCTAAACAACGCGTGCGTTCGCAAAAAGCATACTGTTTCATAAATAACTATTTTATTTTGATAGAAAATAAAATTAGTGGTCTTACATGATTTGCTACCATACTGTCAACATGTGAACAAGTCTCAGATGGTACCTAGAGCTTACATGGAATATTTTGAACATCCATGTTTAAGTTGGCATATTTAATCTGTTTCCTTGACGGACTACTTTTAAAAGGTTTTTACCCATATATTTTTACAATATTGTATTTTGGTGGTTAGCATGTTAAATTACGTAAGAACTGATGATGATTGGTCATCCAATCGAAAACTAGTTCTGTGATGTAGCCCTTTTTGGCGATTTTGAAATATATTCTTTTTATAAAGGATTTTATTAATTTTTTGTCTCAATTTTGTATCAATAATGGTTTAGCTATCGAAATACCTACTTAGTTAAGATTGATTAACAATTAAGCACAAATTAAAGCAGTTAGGTATAGGGAATGCTTAAGAAATCAAAAAGTACCATAAAATATCATTTCATTACAATACTAAAATACAGGGTGTTCCATTTAAGAAAACTCAGAAAATACTCATTACGAGTTTCGACCAACCCTGTATACTAAAATTAAAAATTTAGCTATACTAATGATTCTTAACAATAGTAGAGTATATTAAAAATCATTTGAACGTAAGTAGAGTTTTAGATGTCAAACTACTACAATTCTACAGGGTGTTAATTTTGCTACGAAATTAATAAAAAAAACGTAATTATCTTTTAAAATACCCTATATAATATTACAAAACCTAATATTTTAAGAAAGAAAACATCGAAGAGAATCCAAAAATGTAAAAATATACAGGGTGTCCCATTAAAAAAAACGAAGTTATAAGCAACTTCCGGTATAACCGGAAGTTAAAAAGAGATGAAAATATTTTCATTTAATAGATCATCCTTCAAAACCCCTTTATTCCAATTTTCATGATTCTGTTGCCTTTAGTTCTCGAGATATTTCTAATAGGCCCTTTATTTGCCTCACCCTGTATATTATATAGTGTCGCGTGCAGGGGGTGTGAGCCACTGTCGAGAACTATAGTTCTCTGGGATATATAAAAATATACCTATCAAACGTGAAAATATTACTTTTATGTAGACGTCCATTAAATTAGAGCTGTGGACAAAAAATAGAATTTTTTTTTATTTAGCTAATGCCTCGACAACTAATGGCCATTGATATGGTAGGTACGGTAATTTTGAACAGTTAGGTACCTAGTTTCATGTGTAGTGTGTGTATTGAGTAAGTGTCTTGTTACTTTGCCAAGTCGACGTCATTGTCTTTGCAAAGAGACGCTAATTGTATCCGAACGTCTGCGGTCCCTCCGGTGAGTACCGATCCCACAAGGACAGAAACTATATTCATTTATTAATTTGTAATAAATGAAAAATTTCTGACCCTGGTGAGATTCGAACCCACAACCTTTCGGATTTTTTTATTACCACTGAGCCACAGAGGGGGTAAAAAATAGAATTACCGATCAATCAAACAGTTAATGTGTTCAGTTTGGAATATTTTTCTATAATATGTTTGTAATTTTCTTTGAATACATATTTCGTTTAATGTACTTGAGAACTTTAAACCTGCTAGGAGGTATTTTATCAGCGGGATTTAAGATTAGAGCGTTTCACACAAGAGCTAGTTTAAGTAGATATACAAGGTTTTCCTATCTATCCTTAGTGATAATATTATTTCAATCAATGTACGTATCTACACCAATAACGTTAAAGGGTATTGTAAAATAAATACATAAAAACATACCAAGGAAAGGTGAAAATATTTTATTACTTTGAGACGTCCGCTAAATTAGAGTTGTGGACAAAAAAGAAAATTACTATTCAATCAATCAATTAATGTTGAGAAGTCAACATGCAACATTCAGTTTTAAATATTTGTGTATAACTTCTATCTCTTTGATTATTTCGTTTACCTCAGAATTTTAAACCCGCTAGGAGGTATTTTCTCAGCGGGATATAGATTGGAGAGTTTCACATAAAAGTTAGTTGGAGTGGATATATAAGGTTTGCTGTGTATCCTGATTTGTAATATTATTCCAATCAATGTAAGCATTTACACTCTACACCAACAACTTTAAGGTGTATAGTAAAATAAAATACACACAAATATATACTAAACGTGAAACTATTACTTTTAGGTGTCCGCTAAGTTAGAGTTGTGGACAAAAAACATAATTACTGATCAATCAATCAATTAATGTTGAGAAGTTAACGCTCAGCTTGGAATATTTGTGTATAATTATTCCCTTTAACCGTTTCGGTTACCTGAGAATTGCAAAACTATTTTTAGGAATAGTTATTTATTTTAGAAGTTGGAAAATTTGGACTTTATGGTGCCAGCGCTCTCACTGCGTTGTGTAAGAGATACAAAAAATGGATGCATTAATAATGGGACTTAATTTATACTCTAGAATCTAGAAAATATACAGCATGCGCTATAGTCTAGACACCAGCAGAGTCTTTGCAATTCTGATGGGCAAACTCAACGGTTTCTTAAGGCTTTTTGGCTGCTGATTACGAACTTCGGGGGTGGATTTTGATCCGATCCGAGTGGTCAAAAGATTGTTGTAAACAATTTAATTGTTTATAAAATGTTTATAATGCTCTAATTCATAAACTAATAGAGATAAAAAATAGAGAGACAAATAAGATTTTGTTCCTTAATAAGAAACAAATGATAACAGCGTTTACCAAACTTAAATCTAATAATAGGTCTGGATCCCGCGTATGAAAAAAAAGGTTATTAATAGCAAGCTGAAAATTTGTTAATAGCTTAAGGTTGTCCAGTCTGAAAAACTTTGATATATGGGAACACTGAAGCAGGGAAAGTTTTAATTGTGGAACAGGTTAAAAATTTGGAACGGTCAGACCACGAAAGCGTCACATGTATTTTGTCCGACAGAACTTCCAATTGATTTGTTACCCTTTCATTAAACTCTCATGCAAAAATCAGGCTGCTATTTTCCACCAAATGGGCATTATAATGAGTGGAACACTTAGAAAATGCCAAATGACAGGAATTATGACAGGTGATAAATAGTAGTCTGATTTTTGCATGAGAGTTTAATGAAAGGAAAACAAATCAATTGGAAGCTTTTTCGGACAAAATGCATGTGACGTTTTCGTGGTCTGACCGTTACAAATTTTTAACCTGTTCCACAATTAAAACATCTCCTGTTCCAGTGTTGCGCTATATCAAAGTTTGTCCGACACCCTTAAGCTATTAACAAATTTTCAGCTTGCTATTGTTCATTTTTTTTTTCATACGCGGGATCCAAACCTATAACTAAAACTCAAGATATTGTAAAACTGGTGTCTAATGCAAATTGCAATTTGCAAAATAAGAAACAAGAATAAAATACTGCTAAAAATAAAATTAGTCTTTCTTTTTTCAAAAAAAATATGAATTCATGCATAATACTAAAAAAATGGTGGATGTTCTTACAAACCGAATTACAAAAAAAACTAGGATTGGTAAAAAAAATAGTAAAATATTGTTGAAATCCCTTGAAAGTAGAACAACTGGATGAACTTGCTGCCATACTAATAGCGAAAGAATACACCGGACTGCTTTTAATTATAGAACCGTAAACACTGACATGCGGTACTTCATACCGCAAGAAAACTTTACGTCAACGTGGTTCAAAGGCTAAACCGTACTAAAACTGCAGCAGTTCGGAGCAGATACAATTACACACCACTTGACGGTACACAAATGGTGTTCTAGTTAAGGGTTAAAGTCAGTTCGGATTTTGATGCTCTTTGATCTTTTAACCCAAGATTCAAGAAGTTTGTTCTTTGTACTATGAGGAGCGTAAATAAAATTTTTTATGGAGTGCACAAATTTGACTTTTATTTTTTTTAATGTCCCTGCCATAGGAATGCTGCATGTCCAATCTCAATATAAAATCTTTAATAGTTTTTAAAATATTGGAAAAAATCGATTTTCATTTTGTAACTTCAAAAAGCCTGCAATAGTAGGGGAGGCAAGTATGCAAAATTTGTAGTTACTCGAGCGGTATGGGGACCTATTGGGTTGTGAAGATTAGGTCCTAAAACCTAAAAAAGTTAAGTTTTTGATTTTAGTGGGCACTTTCCATTTTTTGTTTTAATTTTTCATTTCCAATAATCGTTGTTTCCGATTTTAGCGCCATCTGTCCATAATTCGAAAAAAATGCCTCGAATAAAAGTTACTTATTTTTACTTACGGAATCCAAATCTGCAATAAAAATGGAGCTCCTCTTTAAAATTTTAAAGTAACTCCCACCCTACCTTCGTGGTGGGTCTTGATTGGTATTATTCCATAGATTTTTGAAATATAATGTATTTTTTTATTTTTTGATCTAGCGTTCATTTCGCGAAATATTCGCTTTTTTTGTGAAACTTTGTGACTCGCCCATTTCCTCAGGCCCCGCTTAAATCATCAGATTTTTAAATATACACTGATTGGCATTACTTAACTTACCTTATATTAATCTGACGATTTCGAGTTTTTCTAAGAATAGGTTTTTTTAGGACACACCTTAACGAAATCCCCTGTATTAAGAGTCCATATATGTATAGTAGGAGTACATTTACAGGGTACAAGGTTTCTCTCCATGTGATTTTCTGACGCGCTCAAGTAACTATTAAAATTCCCGCTTTGGCTCCCCTACCATAATTTTTTTAAGTGCACTTGTACTTACTACTTTTGAAGTTAGGTTTAATCAAACTATTTTTGGTCCCAGAATATGTGAGTTAATTTATGACCTGCCTTTTCGTTACACCCTGTATACTCTGATAAATATTTTGGGACTCTTCATCCTTTTTATGACAATGTTATCTGTTATCAATGGTCTTCAACAAAAAATTGGGATTTTATGAATTTCAGCATTGCTATACTGTAACTGTAAATGTTAAAATGTTATCTTTAGTACAAAATACACTCTAGACACCTTTTTATTCTTTCTATGTAAGCTAGTTCCAGAAAACTGATACGACTCTTAAAGCGTATTTTGTAGAAAATTCCACACCTGTAATTTTGAACCAATCAAAATACGTTATTTTGACAGATCACCATGGCAACGGAGGTATTTTATCGGAAATTTTTTGCTCGTCGGGTACCCAACAGCGAATTATAGTGGGAATTTTTTGACGTTTACAATAACAGAACATTTTTGACAGACTGGTTTTTATTTGTTTACATAATTCAGTTTTGATTCATTTTCTATCACTTGTAGTTACTTAAAACTTATGTAAAATTGAAGAATATACTATTTTCTATCTTGAAATGGTATTCCCATGCAACTACAATGAGTAGAAATTACGAATTTGAACGCCTAAATAATTGCTGACAAAGCTATGGCGCGCTATTAATCTGTTCATGCAGCTTTGGATTTTCAAATGCAAATTTGGTGTGGAATTTTCTTACCGAATACCACGCGAAGTCAAATAAATATCCGGAAATTTTTTTTTGATCATGAATATTTTTAGAAAATTTCCCTCGTCTGCGACTCGGGAAATTTTCAAAATATTCATGATCTCAAAAAAATTTCCGGAAATAATTTAACCTCTAGTGGTATTACTAGTGAAAATTCCACACCTGTAATTTTGAATCAATCAAAATACGTTATTTTGACAGATCACCATGGCAACGGAGGTATTTTATCGGAAATTTTTTGCTCGTGGGGTACCCAATAGCGAATTATAGTGGAAATTTTTTGACGTTTACAATAACAGAACATTTTTGACAGACTGGTTTTTATTTGTTTACATAATTTAGTTTTGATTCATTTTAGTTACAAAGCTAAGATGTTTTCTATATTCTTCGGACACCTCCTCTCTTCTTAATGGCGAAAATGCAGGACTTTAAATGTTTTCAATTAAGTTTCTATGTCTAATAAAATATATATAATATTTAGACACTAATTTATTTACCTTTTTCCCATTCAGTACTTTCACTTTTGCGTAGTATAGTTTTAAAAACGCAAAAAAATAGTTTTCTATCACTTGTAGTTACTCAAAACTTATGTAAAATTGAAGAATATACTATTTTCTATCTTGAAATGGTATTCCCATGCAACTGCAATGAGTAGAAATTACGAATTTGAAAGCCTAAATAATTGCTGACAAAGCTATGGCGCGCTATTAATCTGTTCATGCAGTTTGGATTTTCAAATGCAAATTTGGTGTGGAATATTCTTACCGAATACCACGCGAAGTAAAATTAATATACGGAAATTTTTTTTTGATCATGAATATTTTTAGAAAATTTCCCTCGTCTGCGACTCGGGAAATTTTCAAAATATTCATGATCTCAAAAAATTTCCGGAAATATTTTGACCTCTAGTGGTATTACTAGTGAAAATTCCACACCTGTAATTTTGAACCAATCAAAATACGTTATTTTGACAGATCACCATGGCAACGGAGGTATTTTATCGGAAATTTTTTGCTCGTGGGGTACCCAACAGCGAATTATAGTGGAAATTTTTTGACGTTTACAATAACAGAACATTTTTGACAGACTGGTTTTTATTTGTTTACATAATTTAGTTTTGATTCATTTTCTATCACTTGTAGTTACTCAAAACTTATGTAAAATTGAAGAATATACTATTTTCTATCTTGAAATGGTATTCCCATGCAACTACAATGAGTAGAAATTACGAATTTGAAAGCCTAAATAATTGCTGACAAAGCTATGGCGAGCTATTAATCTGTTCATGCAGCTTTGGATTTTCAAATGCAAATTTGGTGTGGAATTTTCTTAC
The DNA here is from genome assembly GCF_917563875.1 of Diabrotica virgifera virgifera. Classification (NCBI taxonomy): domain Eukaryota; kingdom Metazoa; phylum Arthropoda; class Insecta; order Coleoptera; family Chrysomelidae; genus Diabrotica; species Diabrotica virgifera. The sequence goes on along the minus strand of NC_065451.1, from coordinate 113,374,006 downwards.
CGAATACCACGCGAAGTCAAATTAATATCCGGAAATTTTTTTTTGATCATGAATATTTTTAGAAAATTTCCCTCGTCTGCGACTCGGGAAATTTTCAAAATATTCATGATCTCAAAAAATTTCCGGAAATAATTTGACCTCTAGTGGTATTACTAGTGAAAATAATTGAGCAGTGTACTTTCTTCTTCTTCTTTTTTTTTTGGTCTCGCTGCAAGGCAATTACCAGCACGATTTTTAGGCGATCTTGATGTAGTCTGGATGTAAGCCATATCAAAATCGCTGACTATGTTCTTGTAAAAAGCTTTTGATGAGGTGTGATATAATGAATATAAGTTTAATTATATTTAATTTATTATATTTTGATGGATAAATACTTATTATTTACATACTGTCACTGTCACTGCCAAATCTTAAAATTTGTCAGATAAATTCAACCTCAAAAAATGGTTGTTTTTTTGTGTATTTTATTATTTGTCTGTCATAATAAATATAATATAATGTCAGACCAATCATACACTGCTCAAAATAATAATCAAATCTTACTAAGAGTCGTATCAGTTTTTTTTAAACCAGCTGTACATGTATTCAAATTTTACTTCAGTTACTTTGTAGCGTCGAGTATTCCCCGGTCTATAGTTTCCGAATTATCTAAAGCACTGCAAGAGGTAGCAATACATTAGAATTCGCAGATAATAATGAGGATGGTCAGTATTGGTCAGATCTTCGTCTTAACTCAGGCGAAATTGATTAGTCTCTGGTACTTGATCATAAAGACCTTTGCACCCTACCTTGTGTTTTCCTTACACTATAATAAGTTCTATAGCCTCAACGAAGGCCAACAGTTTTCTTGTTGGCAGTTTTAGGATCTCTTCTGGTTAACACCTCAGTTGACCAGTGAATATCTGCCTTACATCACCTAGCACACTACAATGTCATAGTATGTGTATGGCCGTCTCTTCTTCCATTTCGCACTTTCGGCACCATGGTTCATTTATCTTACCTAGTTTGTATAGGTGATTTCTTAATCGGCAATGTCCAGTCACCATTTCAGTGACCGTTTTGATCTCTCGTTTATTGAGGTTCGTCAAACTGTTTTTTTATCAATATTCTTGATTATTTTTTTAGTCTGGATTTTCCCTTGAGGGGCTCTACATTTTTTTGATGATTCTTTATCAGCCATTTCTGAACCTCGTTTTTCGTAGCATTTTTAGTGATGCCACAGAAAGGTTCTACGCCTTCAAAAGTTTCTCTTGAGCCTTGTTTCACTAATATAGCTACTCGTTCATTCCCACGCACCCTTTCATGACCAGGCACCCATATTAAAGACACTTTTTTTTGCTACGTTGCTAAGGATATCTTTTTAGTTTCTCACCAGTTTTGATTTGGTGAGTGGGTTCTTTACAGGCGGTTCATTCCCACGCACCCTTTCATGACCAGGCACCCATATTAAAGACACTTTTTTTTGCTACGTTGCTAAGGATATCTTTTTAGTTTCTCACCAGTTTTGATTTGGTGAGTGGGTTCTTTACAGGCGGAATAGCTGATTGGTTATCTGTGTAAATGTTGGTTCTCTTAGCGTTAGGGTCTTCATCAATGATTTCATCAATGCAGGTCACCAAAACAAAAACTTCAGCAGCCTGGAATATAGATGTATGTTGACCTAGGCTGTAAGATTTATTATAGTTACATGTTTGCCCAAAGACTCCTGATCCAGTACCATAGTCAGTTTTAGATCCATTAATGAACCATATTAAGTCCCCATTAATATTTGGGACTTTTTTCTCTGGATGGTATAATTTTATTAATCTTCTCTGTGTTTGTGTGGCTACTCAATACATACTTCGGCCTCCAAGTATTGTTTGCTTTAAGTCTCAGGATGGTCATAAAGGCTACCGACGAAATATATAATTCCAGCGGAGAGAGACCTGTGATAGACTTTAATGAAGCCGTTCCTGTACTGTTCAAGGCTCCTGTTATATTTAGAAGAGCTTGTCTTTGTAGGGAAGTGAGAGTAATCACACAAAATTGCAAAGCCGTCTTTCTCCACCAGAGTACTGATCCATAAGTGACTGTCGGTTGTATCACTGATATATATAACCAACAGATTACCTTTGGTTTCAATCCCCAGATTTTACCTAACTCGTCTCCAGTTCCAGAAAAGTCTCTTAGCCCTATTAGTTATATTGTTAATTCGTATTGTGGGATTTTTTCTCTACACGCGATTGATTACGTGACAGAAGTGAGCGCGACTGCTCCCGGGTTCAATTAAAATTTAATAAGTTTGTTCTTTGTACCGCGTCTTTATGGGAGTGCATAAAATGACGATACTATGCTATACCGAAGATTCAGTACTAATTGCTGATAACGAGGATGGCCTACAAAGGCAGCTCCACACTTTCAATATCGCAGAAAATAAACTGAATATGAAAATATCAGTAGAAAAAACTAAATGTATAGTGATAAGTAAAGAGCCGCGCAGATGCAAGTTAGAATTAGACGGCAAAATTGTAGAACAAGTAACGAAATTCAATTACCTAGAAGTAGAGATCACTAGTGACAGGAATATAAGAACAGAGACCACAACACAAGCAACAAAAGCGGCAAGAGTAAGTGGTTGCCTCCGGGAAACCATATGGAGAAACAAATATCTGACCATGAAATGCAAAATAAAAGTATACAAGAAAACAGTAAGACCTATCCTAACATATGCAGCGGAGACAAGGACCGATACAAGAAAGACGAAACAACAAATCAACAATATCGAAATGAAAGTATTAAGATCAACAGTGGGCATATCATTAAGAGACAAACAAAGCAACAGAAGTATACGAAAACGATGCAAAATTCAAAATATTAACAGGTGGATAAAAACAAAAAAGAAAAACTGGAACGAACATGTAAACCGAATGGAACCAGATAGATTAGCGAACATATGTAAAAACAACAAGCCGTATAGCAGAAGATCCGTTGGAAGACCGCAGAAAAGGTGGAAAGACAATGTACAGTCAACAACAACTGAAACAGAATAAGAGGCAGACAAACAGGAGTAATCCTAGTCGCACTAAAAAGAAGAAGAAGAAGTTCTTTGTACCAAGGAGACCGTATATACCAAGTTTCAAAAATCTGGGACTTTTTTCTAAAAGTCTAAACAGTTGTCGTACACTCAAACAGACGGAGAGAAAATTACGCGATTTCCAGGACATTTTGTGTTTTTATGAATATTTTTAGATTCTTCTTTTTTATGACAATGTTATACTACCAGAGAATTGGGATTTAATGTATTTTAGCATTGCTATACTGTAACTCTAAATATTTTCTATAGTACAAAATACACTCTAGACACACTTTTATTCTTTCTATGTACATAAATTCAAATTTTACTTCAGTTACTTTGTAGCGTCGCGTATTCCCCGGTCTATAGTTTCCGAACTATCTAAAGCACTGCAAGAGGTAGCAATACATTACAATCCGCAGTTAATACTGAGGATGGTCGGATGTTTTCAATCGTAACAAATAACAAGTGTGAACGGTAGCACGGTGCATAGGGTTCACATAGGGAGAGTTGTTACAAATTAGAGTTGCGGTGAAATTTATGGGATTTTACCGAAGGTTCCTGAAAAAACAGTGTCGTGCTAAATATTACTTAAATTCACTGCCCCACAAAATTGTTTTAATGCTTCCTTCATTTTTATGTAAAATCTTACTAATTTAGGGCAATAAAAAAAGAAAGCAACAATGAAAATAATTTATTAGCTCTAGTTTTCTTGATACACAATGGGTATAAATTGTAGTAAATTAGGATAAAAATGATATTTTTTACATATTGAATTAAAATTGGAAATGGGAGTTTTAATTTTTAACTAACACTTCTTTAAGTTCTAAATTGATAGAAAATAAAAATAAATTTATTTCAAACGCTTATAAAAATAAATCAATCGACATCGCTATAAGCTTTTTGCTTTTCTCTTTTATGTGAGTTCCGCATACGGAGTTCCGGAGCCTCCTTGAACACAAACCATCAGTAATCCGCAAGAATGTACCGCTACCAACTGATTGTAGTTTTCCTCTTGTTTGTTGCCCAAAAATCATTTTTTCTTTAACTTCCAAAACTTCGTCAAATCCGGGAACTTAAACCAATTGACGAATTTGTGGTCGAACAAAAATGCCCTCTCTAACCTTTGCGTCACTTAACGAGGTGAATTTGTTTCGCAAGTGCTTAAAAGTATCTACTCCTCCATTCATACCTTTTGAACAATTCTTCATCAAACCAAATTTTATATGCAAAGGAAGAAGAAGAACATCTTTTGGATCCATGAGAGGCTCAGCATCGATATATTTTACTCGCTACTTTTGAGATTTCTTGCAGATCATTTTGTTCTTATATAGTGCGAATACCAATCCCTACACAAAAAACAGCAGTATTTAGTATAACCTAACAGCATTTCCAAAATTATGGCAATAACTTTTAAGTCCCAAGAGATCCGCCAATGGTTCTTATCATAATGAATTGCTTCGAAGAAAGATTTTGTGTTTACATAAGTCTCTTTCACATGAACTTTATGGCAAATATTCACAGAAGGAAAGCTGTTTTCATTGTGGAATAATGCAGCTTTTAAACTCAGCTTGTTGTAGTCTATACATAGCCTTCATTCAGTTGGATCATAATTTAATTATAAAGAAATCATTAATCTGTTCTTCTTCTCGAAAAAAAGTGGGCAAATTTCTCTGACGCTTCATGTATTCCTTACATCAATATGGAGGGGGTTCCATTGCTGTAGTTTTGGTCCAATTATTTCTGCCTTTTCCTGTGACGTGAAGTCTAAATCTCGAATGAGATCACTCAATTCTGCTTGACTCAATCTGTGTGGTATTTTATCTATTTTCTCAAAATCAGGATCTTTCGATGTGAAAGGATTGTTATATCCATCTTCTTCATTTGATTTTCATCTTCATTGTTTTCTGCTTCTAACTCACAGTTTTTTTTGTATGGTAGAAACTATTAAACTGTCTCAATATGGAACGGGTCGAATAGCAGATAGAATATAACGGTATATTACTGTTCCTCTTTTTTTTCTCGTGGACAATCCTGCGTCATTAGTATGATTTGTTGGCACCCGCCAAACGATAGGTACAGCAAAAGCCAAAGATCGTTTCTTATTTTTTAACCAGTGTCTCGATGTAACTGAACAAATTTTACAGCATATTTTTGTTATAGTCTCCAACTTTTATTCCAAAGAAATGCTGATAAGCCGTTTTCACCATTGGTGTTAAGTTGCGTTTCTGTTATATTGCGTTCTTAAATTTTACCTTTGAGAAAAAAGTGTTTACCGTATCTCCTAAATAAGAGCTAATTGATATTTTTTGACAACATTTTTGAAGTCCGTAGCAGTTTCATTGTTGAGCAGTGATTATTTATATGTTTCTGTATAGAAAGGGATACAAAAAGTCAGTTGTTTGTTTAAATATTGGCGTAGTCTGAGCACCTAAATTAATTTTGATATTTTTTATTGTAAGCGATGCTTACCGAATGGCGCCTGTATGACGCGGTATTTAGGTATTGCGCCGAATGGGAAAACAAAAAGAAATCTCCTTCACAATTAAGAAACGAAAACTTGAATACCTCGGTCATGTTATGAGACAGAGACTTGGACTCTTCGCGCATGCGAGCGCCAAAAAATTGATGCCTTTGAGATGTGGTGCTGGAGAAGAATGCTGCGCATACCTTGGACAGCTCACAGGACAAACGTTTCCATTCTAAACCAACTCAATATTAAAGAAAGGCTGTCCACAATATGTCTGCAACGAATTCTGCAATTCTTTGGTCACGTGGTTCGCAGAGGTGACGACAGTTTGGAGAGATTAATTGTTTCTGGAAACGTTCCGGGGAGAAGATCAAGAGGACGATCACCAACTAAATGGTCTGGAAAAGCATTCAGCTGGAAACTCATTCTGCGAAGCTCTTAGAGCAGCTGAAGATAGAGACCAATGGAGAAACATTGTTAGGAATATTGGAAGAAATCACGATCCTCAGTAATGGGGAAACGATAGCAGAGAGAGATTATGAGACATGATAAATATCATATACTCCAACGTACAAGGCACATGAAGAAGAAGAAGAAGATGCTTTAACGACTATGGCTATCGTAAGTTTGCTGGCAGCTTTTAGAGTAGTCAGATTATAGACGTGTTAAACCATTTTCTTAAGTTTTAAAGCCTAGATGAGTTGCAATTAAAGAATGGGTTGCAACAACCATATCTCTGTTCATTTCTCATATTACGGCTTAGATATCCTAATTTTTACTACTTGATTGTGTGAATAATGTTAATATAAAATAATTAATAAAAGCCGTCAAATTACTATACAATCGTACTATAATATACAGTATACAACAAAATTAAAAACAGGGCCACAAATCACAAAAGGGTTTGTAACATCAAAAAGATTAAAGCAAGGATGTTGCCTGTCCCCCACTTTATTTAAAATATTCCTCGAAAGTGCTTTAAAAAGATGGAAATAGAAATGAAGAACAATGGTTATACCTCTCACCAACAGTATGGTGTATACGCTTAACTTTGCAGTAGATCAAGTAATTATGGCTCAAAATTATGACGATTTAAAATATATGGCCCAAAATGAAGTAAAGGGTAAGATACATGGGGTCTAGAAGTGAATAAAAATAAAACGGATTACAAGCGTCGAAGGAGAACAAAAAGATCTGATATTAGACGAGATGACCACGATACAGTAGAGCATATTATCTTCTTCTTAAAGTTTCATCTTCTATCGGAGGTTGGATATCATAATGGCTATGGTCACTTTGTTGGTTGCTGCTCCGAACAGTTGTAATGAACTACAGTTAAACCATTCTCTAAGGTTCCTCAGCCAGGAGATGCGTCTTCTTCCTATGCCTCTTCTTCCTTGGATCCTTCCTTGCATAATAATTCTCAGCAACTCATATTTTTCTCCTCTGGTAGTGTGACCCAAATATTCCAGTTTTCTTGTTTTTATACTTTTCATAATTTCCAGCTCCTTATTTAAACGTCGTAGCACTTCAACATTGGTAATCCTTTGAACCCACCCAATTCTTAATATTTTTCTGTAACGCCACATTTCGAACGCTTCTATTTTTCTTATGTGTTGTCTCTTCAATGACCAAGCTTCCATTCCGTATAGTAATATAGAAAATATGTAGCATCTTAGAGCCCTCAATATGAGAGGCAACTGAAGGTCTTTGTTTGTAAGAAGTGTCTTCAGTTTTATAAATGCTTGCCTTGAAGTTTCAATTCAGACTTTAATTTCTTTGCTTTGGTCATTTTTGTCATTAACCCAGTTTCCCAGATATTTGTATGTCTTTACTTTTTCTATCTGGGTTTGCTCTATCATTAACCTTTCATTTCCATGTTGTATTTCTGAGACAATCATAAATTTAGTTTTTTTTTCGAGTATATTTTTAGTCCATATCGAATTCAATAATCGTTAAATATATTTATCAATTCTTGTAGCGATTCCAGAGTGTCTGCCATTATAACGGTGTCATCAGTGAATCTTATGTTATTTATTATTTTTCTGTTTATAGAAATTGCTTCACTTAGTTCCGCTATCGCTTCCTGAAATATGGCTTCACTGTACACGTTCAACAGTAGCGGTGACAGAACACAACCCTGTCTTACTCCTCTCTTTATATCAATATTATCGGACTCTTGTTCTTCTGTCTTTATATTGGCATTTTGAATTTCAATACAGATTGATGATAATTCGTAAATATCGTCTGTCTATATCTGTTTTTCAATAATTCTATTAGTTTTTCATGCCGGATCCTGTCGAACGCTTTTTCGAAGTCGATGAAAGAGGAATAAATATCCAGGTTCATATCTAGGCATCTTTGAGAGAGGACATTAAACGCAAACTATGCCTCTCTTGTTCCAAGTCCTTTGCGGAACCCAAATTGGGTATCATCCATATCATCTTCTAGCTTTCTGTATAATCTTCCATGAATCATCTTTGGAAATATTTTGAGGGTATGGCTTATTAGTGATATTGTCCTATAGTCCGAACAATCTTTGGCATATATCGTTTTTGGTATTGTTACAAAGGTGGACACCAACCATTCCTGAGAGATTTTTCCGGTTTTATGTATTTCATTAAACAGATCCAGTAGTACAGGTAGAGTTCCATCGTCTAGACATTTCAGTAATTCCGCAGGTATTTCGTCTGCACCTACAGTTTTCCGTTTTTTGCGTTTTGTACTGATTGGTCGATTTCTTCCATTATGATCTCTGGTTCCGTTTCGCTGTCAATTTCTTCCGGTTCTTGTCTATTATCTTCAAACAAATCTGTTATGTATGTCTGCCACTTTTTAATTTCTCCTTGACTTCTATAATACTTTTTCCATTTATGTCTTTAAGAAGGCCATCTTTTTTTTTTTTCGCTGTATATTTATGATTTCCTTTTTTTATGTATGTTAAGGCTATCATGCTTTTTAGAATATTCTTCTATTTCACTGCATTGATTTGCCTCCTTTATTTTCTTTCCTATTAATCTCTGTATTTCCTTGTATTTTGCCTTACTCCTGCCTTTATGTTTCCTTCTTTCCTCCATTAGCTCTAGGATTTCTAAAGTCATCCATTTCTGTTTTTTTCTTATTTTTGTCTGTAATATCTTCTTTCCTGCATCTACTAACGTTTCTTGTACATGTTCCATTTGTCATTTACATCTGTTGTTTTTATCACGTCTTGTTTGATTTTTTAAGTTATCATTTATTTCTTGCTTTAAACTCTGACGTATGGGTTCTTCTTTTATCTTTGAGACATCAAATCGTGGTATATTTGTTTTTTTTTTGGATATTTTTCAATTTTACCTTCATTACGCCTACTTATGGATTATGATCTGAATATAAGTCAGCTCCGGGGTACGTTCTTACAGACTTTATAATGTTTTTATATCTGCATTTGACTAAAATGTAATCTATCTAGTTTCTTACAATGTGATTTTCCCAATCCGCCGGTGATTTCCAGGTATAAAGTCTTCTTGTAGGTAATTTAAATAATGTATTCATTACTACCAGCTCCTCGCTTTGGCAAAATTCGACAAATCTGTCCCCCCTTTCATTTCTTTCTCCCAAGCCAAATTCTCCCACACATCTATCCACTTTTCCTTTTTCAATCTTGGCGTTGAAATCTTCCATCACCAACAGTATGTTATCTTTCTTGGGAGTTGCCACTCACCAGAACTAACGCCACCAGATGCGTGCATATAGGGAATGCTAAAGGAGTCATACAGATATACCGTCTGCCATTTCGGAATTGTGTACAAGAATTAAAGATTTTTTCGTACCAGAGGCAGTGGCGGATCTAGAAATTTGCTTTGGAAGGAGAAATTTGCCTTAGGGGGGAACTTCCAATGAAAAACCAGCAAGACACAAATTGGTTAAGATATGGCTGTTCAAAATTTGCATACACTCGTGATAAGTGATTCATTTAAGCGTTTTCAACTACAACCCTTTCCAACCAAAAATATGCACTTTGAACCGGTGAAACTTACAGATCATATAAACAGAACGTAAGTAAAGTAAATTGTTTGTAAAGCGATAATGATTAATTTCATTTCGGGGGCTAAATTGGAGGGGATTTTAAAGACCTTTTTTACCAAAAAAAAAATGGGCCAACTTTATTTTGAGTGTAATTGGCTTAGTTTCAATGCTAAAAACTTTTATAAAAAACAAAAATAAAGTTTTTTTTTAAACACTTGTTTTAATGGATTTTCCCCGAAAAGTGCTCCATTTTTTGGGGTTTTCACATTGAAATATTCGATTTTGACTTTAACGAATAAAAACTATGTTTCGGAGCTCCAACTTTGCTCTTACTAGATCTATAGACTTCATGAGTACACAATTTTTTTCGTTTTTTTTACAAGCCACATTTTTGCTATGAATATCTTTATTTTTTAAGTATGTGGTAAAATATTTAGTTTTTAAGTTATTTGCGAAAAACTACCATTTTTTTAGAATTAGTCATATTATCTATTTCCGGAATTATTGTGAACGTATATTTTCAACGCCAACACTTTTACCCCCTAAGCAAAAACTAACCGACGACACAAGTCAAACTTTCAAGTGGAGGGTGAGTACAACCTAAATCCAAACTTTCATGCTATTCGGTGGTGACACTGAAAATTACACTCCTAAACGGTAATTTTTTGGGCTATTTAAGTAAAACATTTAAATACGAAATAACTAATAAAAAAACCATTATGTACCCTATTGTTAATTATTTATTAGGTTTTCGTGTTCTCCCGGAAAAGAATATATTAATTAAGACGATCTTTTGACCTTAAAACCCTCTTCATAATTGAACTCAAATTAAATTTTCATTTTTAACTTCTTTTTGAGGTTGGCAACACTTCTCAAGAAATCATCCTACATTGGATTACAAAAATAATTATTTTACTAAGAAAATTAAACCGAATTAATGAAATTTTAAAATTTAATTTTTTAATTATACAAACGTTTTATTAAGACTAAAAGTTATTAAGACTGATAGACTTTCTTTTATTTTGTATACGTTTATATAAGGGGTGGAAAACACTTATGTAATGAAATTATTTCCGTCCTTGTTTTAACAGATTATAGAAAATCAATTTTTTAATGACAAAAATAGTACGCCACTGAGATATTTCAAATTAAAAGCTATTTTTAAATACCACGTTTAATTTATGATAAAAAATCTCTTCTGCCTTATTTTCATATATGGTGCACGGTTTTTATGCAAAAAAATAAATATCTATAGCGCGTATATTTCAATTTATTAATATTATCAAGAACTATTTAATACAATAATATTAAATTTGAACAATAACAGAAAATAACTCTAATAATATTTCAACTAGACTCAAAGCTACAACAATGTTTAAAATGACCTCCTTCTTTGGTGACCGAAGAATTTTATATTCATCATTGGCGCGCGTACGGGTAATGTAATGGTGTAAATTTTTTTAAGGAAAAAATAGTACGCCATTGAGATATGTCAAATTAAAAATCATTTTTTAATTTCCCGTTCAATTTATGACAAAAAAATATTTCTTTGCTTTTTTTTCATATGAGGAGCCGAAATAATATGTAAGTTTCTATGCATATCAAAACTGCCTCGAATACTTTGTATGCGTAAGAGGTTTTATTTTTTTGTACAAAAATGGCGGCTCATATGAAGAAAAGCATAATATATTTTTTGTCACAAATTATACGAGGAATTCAAAAGTGATTTTTAATTTGACATATCTCAGTGGAATACTATTTTTTTCTATAAAAAATTCACACCATTATCCGTACGCGCGTCAATGATGAAATTCTTCTGTCACCAGTGAGGGAGGTCATTTTGAACATTTGTTGTAGCTTTTTAGTCTAGTTGAAATATTATTAGTACTATTTTTTATTATTTTTTAAGGTTAGTATTATTGTATTAGATAGTTATTGATAATATTAATGAAATGAAAAGTCCTTGCTAAGATGTTTATTTTTTTGCATAAAAACGGTGCACTGTATGAAAATAAGACGAGAAGGATTTCTTATCATAAAAACGTGAAATTTAAAATTAATTTTTAATTTGAAATACCTCAGTGGCGCACTATTTTTTTCTTTATAATAATTCAGACCATTCTTCGTATGTCAAAGAATACTCACTAAGTAGCTCTTAAAACCTACCAATTTTATGTTCACAGCTCAACAGGTCTTAGACCAATAAAGAAATTGGCAATTTAGAAAAAAAAAATTCAACACCCCGTATCTCGGAAACAAAGCATTTGAGGACAGATGTTTATAGAGCAAAGTATCATTAAAAATGAATAACCATTTTCAATTTCGTTGCAAAACGAAACTACAGCCGAACCATATTCTAGTCCAATCAGAGAGTGCAGCAAGCACCTCTACCGGTTTCGAAACTTATTAGTCTCTCATCAGGAGGCACATATGCTGCTCTCCCTGATTCAACCAAAACAAAATCCCGGCATGCAGTCCCGGATTGCAACGAACGAAACGGCATAGATGCCCTAGCGGCAACTGCTAGCAAAAGGACTAAGGTTTCACTCTAATGTCATATAAAACAACGTAATGCTATTCTACATCCCACCAGAATGAAAACAATGGGAACCTTCTCTGGTTACACCTCCGAGGCTTCTACAATTTGCAATCCTGATGCTGAGACTAAGGAAGATGAGGGACATTTACCGCGCTGAGCAGATGGGACGTGAATTGCAAATTGTATAGAATTCCCTCATCGTCCTTAGTCTCAGCATCCGTATGGCTTGCAAATTGTAGAAGCCTCGGAGGTGTAACCAGAGAAGGTTCCCATTGTTTTCATTCTGGTGGGATGTAGAATAGCATTATGTTGTTTTATATGCCATTAGAGTGAAAACTTAGTGTTTTTCAAACTATCATTATTTTTCATGTAGAATTACCCCTTAGAGTTTGTCATACTTGTTTAGAAAGATCCTGTACAGGGTGTCCAGAAACTCTGCCGACAAACGAAAACAGGAGATTTCTTAGATAATTGTAGGTAAATTTAACCGAATGCACCTAGTCCGAAAATGCTTCCTATGGGAGCTATAGCTCTTTGAAGATGGCGTTTTGTAATTAGTTTTTCTTAAATACCTCCAGAACGCTTCTAGTTAGACAAACGAAAATTGAAACGCATATTTATCTTCCAAAGATAAATCGATTCCATCCCATGCGAATTTCTAGTACCGGTCATAGGCGTCCGTTTTGGGTAGAGCAACGGTTATTTTATCGCATAACTTTTTTGTCTTTAAATTTTAAGCAGTCTTGACTCTGGATTATTAAATTGTAAGGTATTCTGGTACTAAAATGTACTCTTGCTCTAAGTCGCTAGGACACACCGTTTTCTAGAAAAATCGTTTTTTAAAATTTTTCGTGTCTTGAATTTAAAAAAAAAATAAAAAAAACGTTAAAAAACGGTGTATTTTTACCAGAGTAAAGCAAGAGTAACTTTTAGTACTAGAATACCTCATAATTTGATAATCTATTGTCAAAAATGCTTAAAAATTAAAGACAAAAAAGTTATGCGATAAAATAACCGTTGACCTACCCAAAACCCACGCATATGACCGGTACTAGAAATTCGAAATTAGTTAAATGGATTCATCTCTGGAATTGGATTAAAAGTACAAGTTTTCGTTTTTTTAAATATTTTTTTTTTTTTTTTAATTCAAAAAACGAAAAATTTTCAAATCGATATTTCTAGAAAACGGTGTATCCTATTGACTAAAAGCAAAAGTACCTTTTAGTACTAGAATGCCCAGCAATTTAATAATACACAGTAAACAATTCTTAAAAATTAAATACAAATAAGTTACGCGATAAAGTAACCGTTGCCCTACCTAAAACGGACGCCTATGACCTGTAATAGAAATTCGCAATGGAGGGATTCGATTTACCTCTGGAATATAAATACTCATACCAATTTTTGTTTTTCTAAATAGAAGCGTTTCAGAGGTATTTAACAAAAACTAATTACCAGACGCCATCTTCAAATAGCTCTAGCTCCCTTAGGAAGCATTTTCGTACTAGGTGAATTGGGTTAAATTGTCTTAAAATTATCCGAGGAGTCTCCTGTCTTCGTTTGTCGGTAGAGTTTCTGGACACCCTGTATATGCCAAAAAATCTTAATAGAAAAACAAAAATCGACCTGTTTCGGGATTTATTTCTAAAATAGCTCATTCACGAAAAAATGAATTTATTAAAACCTTGACGTCCTCACTGTAATATGTAATCTTTGGGTTTGATTTATTTTAGTCTAAACAGTAAAAACAAAAAAATGCTATTTTATTCTGTCCTTATTGTCACGACTGCTCTATAATAATGTATTGTCTATCCCTCGTCACTAATATTAGGAGACACTTATTTATAAAGAACATTCCTTATGTGTGAGGAATTCTGATTGAAAAAATAAAAAAAATTTAATTTAAATTTTGAAATATCTTGTTTTTAAAAGCTTAAAGTTAACTAAGCTTATTATTTTCTTTTTTTTCACACATACTGTTAAATTTAAAACACATGTTCTATATTAAACAAAAACTAACCGCAACTTTGTGTTGTCACCGACGTTATATACCTAGACGGGGGTGTATCGTCGCCCCCGTTAGCGAAATTATTCAGATTTGATTTTTTTTGGACAAACTTACTCAAAAAGAGGTCCTTGTAATAAATTCACAGGGTGCCAGGCGGTGCCGTGGTCGAAAAATTATTTAATTTTTTTTAAACAAATTCACAAAAAAAATTGTTTATTTGGAACAATTTTTCTTTAGATTATCTGGGTCATTCTGAGTAAAAAAGGTCTCTGCTCATTTTTCTCTAAAATTGATTGTTGTCGAGTTATACGCGATTTAAAATTTGAAACATGCGAAAATGGCCATTTTCAAGGCTTAATAACTCAATTAAAAATTATATTATGAAAGTGAGAAAGTCATCAAATCAAAGTTTAAAATCCTTCCTTCAAGATTTATTATTTTATTGCAAAACTGTTATTTTTAATTATTAACAATTCACGCTATAGTCCAAGATATATCGTCGGCCAAGTTAGGTAAATTATTCCGATTTTTGCACAAACTTACTCAAAAAGAGGTCCTTATAACAAATCCACAGGGTGCTAGAAGGGCCGCGGTCGGAAAATTGATTAATTTTTTTTAAAACAAATTCAAAAAATCAATTTCTTTACTTCGAACAATTTTTTGTAGATTGTATCGGTCATTCTGAACAAAAAAAGGTCTCTTGTGATTTTTCTATAAAATTTATTGTTGTCGAGTTATACGCGATTAATAATTTTAAAAATGCGAAAATCGCCATTTTCAAAGCTAATAGCTCGATTAAAAATTATTACATATTACGAAAGTCAGAAAGTAACCAAATCAAAGTTTAACCTTCAGCGAACCAAGGGGGGTAAATTTTGACCCTAATGTATGTTTTTGTTTAATAAATTCAGAAATATTTTCAATTTTAAACTCATTATTTTTTATTTGATTTTAATATCATTCTAGATACCCTCATATTTTGTAATAAAAAAAATTCCTTTCAATTCACGAAAAAAAAAATATTTTCTGAATTTGGGGTCAAAGACGAACACCCTTGGCCTTGCATGTTCTAATTTTATGTTAAGTAAATACCGTCTATTATGTGGAGTGATCTGTAAGAAACATTCCAATATTGAAAAAAAATTGTTTGTTGCTTGTGGCGACGTAAATTAGTGTATATTTTAAAATTTCTTTAGTTTTATGTTGAGAATGATGATTCCTGTTTTTGTTCAGTTGTAATGAAAATATGATAATCTTGATAATATACTAATGTTTGTTTATCATTTATTGATACAATACTAACATTAAAATTACGAATACATTATTTTATTTCCTAAAAAAACTTGGGGTCATTTTTGACCACCGTTGGTGATCCGTGTAACAAAAAACGTTGGTCTTCGGAAGGTTAAAACCCCTCCTTCAAGATCCTGAAGAAGTTTTTGTCATTATTTTATTACAAAGCTGTTATTTTTACTTATTAACAATTAGCCCTATATAATAATAATTTTTTTCTACAATCACTTGATAAAGAAGACTTTTGCGCTTGTCAATGGCAACAAAAAGTTGACGTTTACTAAGGACCGTCACTTTATTGCTCTAGCGCGTAAAGTTTGATTTTACGCTCGTCGTCCGTAGCAACCGTACAACCATACAATACAAACACGATGAACATTCAAACTGAAAGATATAATAGTTAATGCTATGACAATATAATGACAGATATAAAATAGTTAAAATAAAGTTAATGATTTAAAAATAGTTTCATTTTATTAAGTGATTGTAGAAAAAATGTTGTATGTATTACAAGCCCAAATAGTCCAGGGCGCATCTGTTTTGAGATGGACTTTGATAGGTGACTCAAATTTTTTTGCACAACTTGCTTGAAAATAACTCAAATAATAATATTTGAGTTATCCTCCCACTCAAAATGGTCCGGAACATTGTTTAAATAATCAAAATGTCAAAATATGAAGAAAAAATTCGATTTTTTATTGGTTTTTTGATTATAACTTTAAAACTGTTCATTTCTGAGAAAAGTTGTACTAACGTAAAAGTTGCATAATTAAATTTACTATAATATAGAATTGATTAAAAATTTAAAAAATGGTTATCCTTGTTGCAAAATAGCAATAATTGCGAAAAAAACCATACAAAAACAAGTATTCGCATTTTACGTTTTTTAACCATTTATGCTACACTTAGGACCTTCATATTTTACCCAGAAAAACTTTATGATATAGTAAAACAGCACTGTAAATTTCATTAAGATCGGTTTAACAGATTTTGCAAAATAAATTTTGCAATCCAGCTTTCGCAAAAAAAATTCATTTTTATTTTAAATGTTGCAGGACTGAAAATAAAGCAGGTAGCAAGTTGAATTTTTTTTTGCTTATAGAAGTGTACTGTACCTTTCATTTGCAATTTGCAAAATTAAAATCGATTAATTACCACGGCGTCAGGAAATTTTTTAAATAAACATTAATTTTTGGTGCTACGCGCAGGACAGCGGTGTTCGATTCACACAAGTTGATTTCCACCAAAATTTCTTCCAATCTTTATCTAATATATTATTTTCTTACTCTATATTTTGTTGTATTTTAATATTTTAATTCCACAAAAATCAAACTAGTTTTTTTATTGTTTGTGAAATATTGTTTAAACAATCGAATATGTTTAAAAATAATAAACTTTTAATCTCTAAGTTAAAATATATGAACAAAGAAAGTTTTTCCTAAAAAAGTGTTATTTCAAAGGATAGAGTATGTGTTTTTATTTTGCAATAAACAAATTTATTTATTTATATCGAAATGTAATAAAAATTAAAATGTATCAATCATTATCAAAGGTAATTGGAATGCTTAATCCTAATGCCTATCCGCTGTCCTAGGCGTTGCACCAATAATTAATGTTTATTTAAAAAAAATCCTGACGCCGTGGTAGTTAATCGATTTAAGTTTTGCAAATTGCAAATAAAAGGTACAGTACACTTCTATAAGCAAAAAAAAAATTCAACTTGCTATCTGCTTTATTTTTAGTCCTGTAACATTTTGAAAAAATGCATTTTTTTGCGAAAGCTCTATTGCAAAATTTATTTTGCAAAATCTATTGAACCGATCTTAATAAAACTTACAGTATTATTTAACTGTATCATAAAGTTTTTCTGGGTGAAATATGAATGTCCTAAGTGTAGCATAAATGGTTGAAAAACGTAAAATGCGAATACTTGTGTTTGTATGGTTTTTTTCACAATTATTGCTATTTTGCAACAAGGGTGACTATTTTTTTTTAATTTTTAACCAATTCTATATTGTAGAAAATTTAATTACGCAACTTTTGTGTTAGCACAACTTTTCTCGGAAATGAATAGTTTTATAGTTATAATCAAAAAACGAAGAAAAAAATCGAATTTTTCCTTAATTTTTTGACATTTTGATTATTTAAACAATATTCCGGACCTTTTTGAAAGGGAGAATAACTCAAATATTCTTATTATTTGAGTTATTTTCAAGCAATTTCTGCAAAAACATTTGAGTCACCTCTCAACGTCCAAATGTACTAATATTTTTACAGATGCGCCCTGGTCTAAAAGTGACATTATTGCTTTCGAGTAATTACCGCTCTCCGCTACGCGTCGAGCGGTAACTCTTACTCTCAAGCAATAATGTATCACTTTTCGCTCTTAATACATAAATAACTATTAATCGAGCTATTAAGCATTGAAAGTGGCCGTTTTCGCATTTTTCAAATTATTGATCACGTATAACTAGACAACAATCAATTTTAGAGAAAAATTACATACCTTTTTTGCTCAGAATGACCCAAGTTATCTAAAAAAAAATTTGTTCGAAATAAAAAAAAATATTTTTGTGAATTTGTTTAAAAAAGTTGTTTAAACAATTTTTCGACAACGGCACCGCCTGGCACCCTGTGGATTTGTTGTAAGGACCTCTTTTTGTGTGCAAGTTTGTGCAAAACAATCGAATTGGAATAATTTCGCTAACGCGGGCGACGGTAAAGACCCGTCTAATATTAATTTGGGTAAACATTACATAATTCAAGAAATTGATGCCTACGCAAAGCAAAGGCACTGTGAAGTAAACGGTGAACAAATTTACTTTAATTAGAGCACCTGTTCATGAATATGTCATACAGAGAGCATTGCGTACCTATTATCTCTGGTTGTTTTCTGATTAAAATACTATGTCACATTATTTTTGCAGGAGGACTATATTGGTATTTTAAACCAGTTTTTGAATCGATTTTGAATCATAAGCTAAAAATACTTTAAATGATGCATAATAAAACTCATACACTTTATGACCGATTAAATATGACAGATTTTTATACCTTGTTTATTGGTAAAGTTAGTCAATTAGCTACATTATGACCGGTTCATAATAGATGGCTTACAAAAGAAACTGGCGGTCTTCCATTATATTAGTTCTTAGTGAATTCTATATTTTTTTAACGATTGAACTTGCTCTTTCTTTTTTTGTGAAGGTATTCTTCTTCTTTAGGTGCCATCTCCGCTACGGAGGTTGGCAATCATCATAGCTATTTTAATTTTTGATGCAGCAGCTCTAAATAGTTGTTTTGAGCTTCATCCAAACCATTCTCTCAGGTTCTTCAGCCATGAAATTCGTCTTCTTCCGATGCTACTTCTGCCATCTGTTTTTCCTTGCATTATTAGTCGCAGGATGCCATACTCCTCTTCTCCCGCATCACATGTTCGAGATACTGCAGTTTTCTTTCTTTAATTAATTGTAAGTTCAACTTCCTTCTCTTTACCTATTCTTCTCAGTACTTCGTTGTTCGTAACTCTATCTACCCAGGAAACCCGCATACTTCTTCTCTAGGTCCACATTTCAAAGGCGTTAAGTCGTTTCATTGTCTCTACATTTAACGTCCATAATTCCACACCATAGTATAGTACACTGTACACATAACATTTTGTTAGGCGTACTTTAAGAGCTAATGTTAAATCTTTGCTACATAGGACCTATTTCATTTTCATAAAATTAGAACGTGCTTTTTTGATTCTGACTTTGATTTCTGCAGTGTAGTCATTATTTTCTCTTATAAGTGTTCCTAAGTAAGTGTACTTTTTTACTCTTTCGATCTGCTGGTCCTCTACTATCAAGATTTTGTTGTTATTATTGTTGTTTTTATTAATTTTCATAAATTTCGTCTTTTTGATATTGAGAGAGAGTCCGTACTCCTTACTACACCTTACTATTTTACTCATGATTTTTTGCAGGTCTTGTAAACTATCGGCAATTATTACTGTATCATCTGAATATCTGATGTTGTTAACTAAGACTCCATTTACTCTTATGACGACTGTTTCATCTTCCAGAGTTTCTCGCATTACCTCTTTAGAATAAGCGTTAAATAATTGAGGTGATAGTATGCAGCCTTGCCTGACTCCTCTCTTTATTTTCATTTCTTCAGATGTTTTTTTTGCAATTCTTACTAAGGCTTGCTGATTGTAATAGAGGTGTGCTATTAGTCTTAAATCTCTTTCATCTAGGCTTTTAGTTTTCAGAATTTCCATGAGTCGATCATGTTTTACTTTATCAAACGCTTTATTGTAGTTTATAAAACAGACGTAAAGAGGACGGTTAACATCCAATTATCTCTGTGTCAGTACGTTGAAGGAGAATAATGCCTCTCTGGTACCCATACCATTGCGGAACCTATATTGAGTGTCACTAATATCCAGCTACAGTTTAGAGTGTATTCTGGCGTGGATAATTTTCAGCAGAATTTTTTAAAGTTTGTGACATTAAGCTTATGGTTCGGTAGTCACTACATTCTTTGGCATTCACTTTCTTTGGCGAACACACAAATGCTGATGTCAACATTTCTCTAGGGATGATTCCCGTAGTATAGATAACGTTGAACAGTTCTTCTCTTATGTCCAGGTTTTTCTCGTTGACCAACTTTATCAGCTCGCTAGGTAATTCATCTGGACCAGCAGATTTATTGGTTTTCATAGAGTCTATTTCCTGACTAACCTCTAATTTGATTATCTCTGGGCCCACATCTCCGGTTTGGCTATCTACAGATATACTAGTTTCTTTCTGGTCATGAAATAGTTCCTCGATGTACTCTTTCCAGCGTCGTAGTTTTCGTTATGTCTCCATTATAATATTTCCATTTTTGTCGAGCAATATATTTGAGATTCTTCTATTTCCTTCACATAAGGTATGCCTTCACATAAAAACTAGACTGACCACAACTATCAACCAAAAATTTAATGAGATATTTTTGACATATAGCTAGAAGAAGAGAAGAAATGGAGCAAATGATAGTTAAAGGCAACATAGCGGAAAAAAATCCAAAGGACTATCTCCAATAAGATGGCCGGATACAGACAAGCTTATCTAAAATATGATAGTGTAAAATAATCATCCCTAGCCAGACGGTATATTTTGCTATAAACTAGATAATTAAATAATGACTAAGATACAAATCCACAAGACAATAATCCGACCGAGAGTGAGCTGTGGATGTGAAACTTAAATATTGACGCAAACGTCTGTAAACTGCATCTGACATCTTTCAAGAAACGTTTTCAGATGAATACTAGGCCCTACAAACAGCTTATGGATCCTATTCTTCATATGCCATCTCCTCTAAAAAGGTCGGCAACCATTATGGCAATTCGTACTTTCGATACCGCTGCTCTAAATACAACAGGAGAGGTGCAGTTAAACCGAGCTCTCAAATTGTTTAACCAGGAGATGCGTCTTCTTTCACGACTCCAACTAACGTCTATTCTACCTTGTATTATTAACTGGAACAAGTTATAATGCTCGCCTCTCACAACATGTCGCAGATATTGCAGTTTTCTAACCTTAATTGTATTTAAAACCCCTCCTTTTTTTCCTTTTTCTCGACACCTTGATATTCGTGACTCTATCTACCCAACTTATTTTTAATAGGCCTTCTAATTTGTCCAAAACATCTTTCTTTATTGTCGAAGCCTCCAACCCATAAAATAATACGGAGAACACGTAGCATCTCAGAAGTCTTATCTTAAGAAATTGTAATCTCCCTGCTACAGAATACTTTTTTCAGTTTGTTGAAAGCATTTCTTGCCTGTGCTAGTCTTGCTTTAATCTCTTCTGTGTATTCATTACTTTCATTAATACGCCAGTCAATGGGAGCAAGAATAGGTTATTACCTCCGAATTCTATCCTACTGCATGGATTTTAATAAAATTTTGGGAATAGCCTCTACTTATCTCTTTATTCAAAATCTACCCTATGACGATGTGTGCTTTTATCTTGGGGGTGGTTCCCACCCCTTCTTGTGAGTGGAAATTTTTTTGGTTAAAATAACCACAGAAGTCGCTAAAGAACGTAATTCTTAGCAAAAACTATAATATTTTTTTAAAACTCAATACTTTTTGAGTTATTTGCAGTTGAAATTGGCCATTTTCATTGAAAAATGACACCTTTGCGGACGGTTTTTTGCGAATTCCCTAAAAACTATGCTTATAACGAAAAAACTGTATAAAATATTTTTGTAGTGTATAAAAAAACAAAACGTTACGTTTCTTCATAAATCTTTTACTTATAATACAAAAAGAGTTATGGTAGGTGAGAAAAGTTTGTTTTTTTGGGGCATGCTCAAATCGGTGTATTTAAAAATATATAACTTGAAATAACAGAGAAACGGTCAACTTTACTTGTATAATGATACTAATATCTTTTGAACTGCTTCAAAATACCTTTAAAAAGAGCAATATTAAATGTCGGTCACGTTCAAACTAAGCGAGATATGCTGCCTAATGTATTTTAAGAAAAAATGAGAAGTGTATCTAACCCCTCATCCGTCAGAATTTAAGTGCATCGTTTTCCTTCTATAATACTTTTTATTACAGTGTTGTTTCTATGTTCAAAAAGTTGGACGGGTTTAAAATAAATGGTTTTTAGAAAAAATAAGATCAAATTATAGAGCGCATTTTTAAATTTTCTTAAAAATCTTCCCTTTTTCTCCATGTAACTTGAAAATGATAAGAGATACAGTAATAAAATCCAACATTTGTGTGCAGTACCTACCTTTTTTCGTATCTCTTATGATTTTCGAGTAACATGGAGAAAAAGAAGATTTTTTAGAAAATTTAAAAATGCGCTTTATAATTTGATTTTTTTGTTTTCAAAAACCATTCATTTTAAGCCCGTTCAACTTTTTGAACATAAAAATAACACTACAATAAGAAGTATTGTAGAAGGAAAACGACGTATTTAAATTCTGACGGATGAGGGGTTAAATATAGTTCTCATTTTTTCTTAAAATGCGTTAGTCATCAATTTTTTGCAGCATATCTCGCTCAGTTTAAATGTAATTGACATTTAATGTTGCTCATTTTAAAGGTCTTTTCAAGCACTACAAAAGGTATTAGTACCATTATACACGTAAAATCTACCGTTTCTGTCATTTCAGGTTAAATACACCGATTTGAGCATGCACCAAAAAAAAACAAAACTCTTCTCACCCACCATATTACTTTTTGTATTATAACTAGATTTGTGAAGGGACGATTTGTGCTTTTTCGTTAGATGCATAGTGTTTACGGTATTCGCAAAAAATCGTCCGCAAAGGTGCCATTTTTCAATGAAAATGTTCAATTTTCAACCAAGCATAACTCAAAAATTATTGAGTTTTCAAAAAAAATATTAGAACAGTTTTTGCTTAGAATTAGGTTCTCTAGCCATTTTTGTGGCTATTTTAACCGAAAAATTTTTCACCCCCGAGAAGGGGTGGGAGCCACCCCCACGATAAAAAGACACATCGGCATAGGCTAGACTTTGGTTCTCGATATATTCCCTACTTACTGTGAAAATATCAAGTAAATCGATTTAGTAGGATGGAATTCGGAGCCAAATACACTCATTGACTGCCCTATAATTATTGTACCCAGATATTTATATTTTCCAACTTTATTAATATGTTCTCCATGTATTGTTATACCTTCTTGGCACTCTTGTGTTTTTGGTATTACATACCATAAATTATGTCTTTTTTGCGTTTAGGGACAGTCTGTTTTCTTCGCTGACTTTTACCACTCTGTCAACCATTTTTTGTAAATCTTCAGATTTACAACAGCCTTCTTCTTCTTCTTCTTATGGTGCCTATCCGTTACGGATGTTGGACACTAACATGGCTATTCTGACTTTGTTGACTGCTGCCCTGAAAAGTCCGGTAGTGGTTAAGTTAAACCATTTTCGCAGGTTATGCAGCCAGGATATTCTTCTTCGTCCTGGACCTCTTTTCCCATGCACTTTACCTTGAAGTATGGTCCGAAGTAGGTCATATCGTTGTTCATTGCGCATTACATGGCCCAGGTATTCCAGTTTGCGACGTTTTATGGTTACGACTAGTTCGCGCTCTTTACCCATTCTATGTAGAACTTCTTCGTTGGTAACTCTGTCTATCCAGGAAATCCTCAAAATGCGTCTATAGCACCACATCTCAAATGCTTTGAGTCTCTTCAGTGATGCTTCAGTTAATGTCTATGACTCCACGCCATATAAAAGAACGGAGAATACGTAGCACTTTAATAAACGAATTTTTATTTCCAATTTTATATCGTGACTGTTAAAGATTTTTTTCATTTTGACGAAGGCTGATCTTGCTTTCTCGATCCTTATCTTAATTTCCGTCGATTGGTCCCACTGTTCATTTAAGTTTGCACCCAAATAACAAAAGTTGGTGATTTGTGTTATAGGTTGTTGGTTAACTAGTAATTGACCAGGTGGTATCCTATTTTTGCTTATAACCGTGTATTTGGTTTTTTTGATGTTAAAATCAAGCCCAAACCTGCTACTTACTTCTGCCACCCTGGAGACAAGTGTCTGCAGACCTTCAAGACTGTCTGCAAAAATGACAGTATCATCAGCGTATCTTATGTTGTTCAATCGTTCTCCGTTTATAAGTATTCCCTCGTCTATGTCCGTTAGCGCTAGGTTCATAATGTGTTCTGAATATGTATTGAACAATAATGGGGACAATATACATCCCTGTCGCACACCTCTTTTTATCTTTATGTCGTCTGTTAACTGATCCCCTACTCTAACAGCTGCAGTTTGTTCGTAATAGATATTGTTTATTATACGGCGATCTCTGCTGTCTAGACCAATTGAATTTAATATTTTCATCAGTTCGTCATGTTTTATTCTATCGAACGCTTTCTGGTAATCAACAAAACACACATATATATCACAATTCACGTCTCTACATCTTTGAAAGAGAACTTGTATTGCAAAAAGTGCCTCTCGAGTACCCAATGCATCCCTAAAGCCGAATTGTGTGTTTGTCATGTGTTCTTCACACTTTTTATGTATTCTTTTATGTATAATTTTTAAAAAAGTTTTCAGGAGATGGCTCATAAGGCTTATTATTCGATAATCTTCACATTTTTTGGCATTGGGTTTTTTAGGGATTGTTATAAAAGTTGATCTTAGCCACTGTTGGGGTATTTTTCCACTTTGGTATATTTTGTTGAAGATCAAGGTAAGTCTTTTTACTTCGTCTTTATCCATAATTTTTAAAAATTCTGAGTAGAACTCGTCTGGTCCTGCGGCTTTTCCCTCCTTAATGTTGTTTATAGCAGCTTCTACTTCCGCTTCGAGAATAGGTGGTCCGGTATCGTCATTTTTATTTTGTGTGATGGTGACATTCCTATCGTCTTCAAATGTTGTTGTCACATAGTTCATCCATGTTGTTTTTGTTTCTTCAATATCAACTATTGGATTTCCTTGAGCGTCTGTTAAGTGTCCCGGCCTTTTTGATTTATAGATGCCTGCTGCTTCTTTGATCTTTTTGTGGAGGTTGAAGGAATCGTGTTTACGTTCCAACATCTCGATTTCTTCACACTGTTCTTCCAGATTTCTGTTTTTAGCTTCTCTGACAGCTTTTTTTATCTCTTTGTCTAGAAACTGATATGCAACGTAGTCTTTCCGCTTGGATTCTCTTCTTCTGTCCATCATCTGTAATATACCGTCGGTCATCCATGGCTTTTTCTTTTCTGTCTTTTTCGGTCGCAGGTATTGGTCTAATATTTCCTTCCCCCCAATGTTTTCTAAGTGGTTTATTTCTGTGTCAACATCATTAACTACTTCTGACTTGGATATGTTGTTCTTCAGATATTCCCGTACTTCTTGCTTTATGTCATCATCTCTTAGTTGTTTGAGATCGTATCTTATAGGATTAGGTTTGTGGATTTTTTTAAATTTCAGACGAAACTTACCGACAAGTGGGTTATGGTCTGACTTAATATCTGCACCAGGGTAGGCTTTCACTGATGTTATAGAGTTTTTGAATCTTTTATTTATTAAAATATAGTCAATCTGGTTTCTAATGAGATTTTCTGGCCTGTCACCGGGTGAGCGCCATGTGTATAACCTTCTGTATGGTAATTTGAAGAGTGTATTGGTGATTACCAACTCTTCTTCCGTAGCAAATGTGAGTAGGCGTTCTCCTCTCTCATTTCGCTCACCCAAACCCCATGAACCTACTACTTCACCATAACTACCCTTACCGATTTTGGCATTAAAGTCACCCATAACTAGCGTTACTTCATTGGTTTTTAACTTACTTAGGACTTTCCTTAAGTCGTAATAAAAAGCCTCTATTACTTCGTCTGATTTGTCTGCTGTGGGTGCGTATATTTGGATTATGTTGGTTTTTGCTGGGAATAAATCCAATTGAATGAGCATGATTCTCTCGGATATTGGAACAAAATTCGTAACGTATTTTTTTATTTGTTTATTTAAAATTACTCCGACGCCATGCTTATGTTGACCTTCTGTATTTCCAGAGTAATATACTTGGTGCTCGTTTATTTGACATTTTCCGGCATCAGGCCATCGCATTTCACTGATGCCCATTATATCGATATTCAGTCTTTCCATTTCATGGATGGCATTATAAATTTTGCCTGCTTCGTACATGGTCTTGACGTTCCAGGTGCATATTTTAATAAACTGCTTAATTTTTCTAGGCGTATCCTTTCCTTTTACTTGGGGGTTTCGCTTGCTAACGACCTGGGAGGCCCCATGGTTCTGTGTTGTTATTCCTCCCCTGCCGGATCTTGCACTCCGATATACATGATCAGTAGTCTTCACTCTCAAAGCTGTAGCCATGATAGATGTACAACAGCCAGCGTATGGATAATCAGATACAATTATTACGAAATGTACAATATATAAGGAACCACCTTTACCTCAGTACTCAGTATGTCTGCTTATCACGCGGAGTCTTTAAGTGGGCAGGCAATGCATCTAAGGTGGAAGAAAAGGGGCTTCCAAAAAAACTGTTAAATGCAAGAATGTAGAAGAGGAGACCGAGAAAGCGATGGCAGGATGATGTGAATGTGGATGCGAGAAATCTCTTTGGCAGTTGATTGTGGAGGAGAATGGTTACAGACAATAACAAATGGTGAGGTTTGCTGGGGGAGGCCAGGGTTCAAATTGGACATGATCGGTGTATTAGAACTAGGAAACTTCAGTATTTAGAACATGTGATTATACAGTCGAAGTATCAATAATTGCATGTACTAATATAGGTAAATCACTTAACCTGCCTTTCACTATTGAAGAACTGAATAATGCCCTGATGGATTTAAAAAATACTAGTCCAGGACCCAACGACATACCAGTAATATTTTTAAAACATCTTCCTCTTTCCGCTAAACTATACCTACTCAATATTTTCAATCTAATACGGCAAAACAACAAATTTCCGACAGCTTGGGCAAAAGCCATCATCTTGCCCTTTTTAAAATCGCAAAAACCAAGTCTAGAATCTGACTCTTATAGACCCATCAGCCTAACATGTTCAACGAGCAAGTTAATGGAGAAAATGGTTAACCATAGACTGATGTGCATGATAGACACATCTAATCACTTAATATCGGAACAAAATGGATTTCGACCTAATCGCTCTGGAATTGATAATATCTTGGACTTGGAAAGTGACATTCACGAAGCGCTAGCCACAAAACAATCCTGTATTGCAATATTTTTTGATTTGAAACGAGCTTTTAACACTTGTTGGAAATTTGATATCATCAGAAAATTACAGGCCTGGAATATAGGTGGAAACTGTCTTAATTTTACCAAAAATTTTTTGTTTAATAGGTCATTCCGAGTTAGGATACATAATTCGTACTCTGAGGAATAGGCTGAAGAAAATGGAACTCCGCAAGGTTCAGTACTTATTCCTACTTTGTTTCTAGTAACAATAAATAGTATCATTCATAATCTACCTAATCCTCTAAAAGCTCGATTATTCGCAGATGATCTTGTTGTATACATCAAAGGTAAAAACATTAAATTAATGACAGACGCATTGCAATCAATGCTAAACCAGTTAGAAGAATGGTCAGCCAGTACAGGTTTCGAGTTTTCAGTACCAAAAACTTCGGCAGTATTCTTCACTAAAAATCCTCCTCAAGTGTACCCAACATTAAAGATGTATAACTCCAGAGTGGCATTTAAACCATCCGCAAAATTTCTAGGCATATGGTTTGATCAAAAACTATCGTGGCAAGAGCATATAAAACAGACGGTATCCGAATATCATAAAAGACTAAACCTAATGAAAACACTGGCTCATAGAAATTGGGGATCAGATCAAACAACTTTATTGAGAGTATATCGAACATTAATAAGATCTAAAATAGACTACGGATCAATCGCATACGCTTCAGCCTTACCAACAACACTTAAAAAGCTCGACACTGTGCATAATCTTGGCATTAGAATTGCTTTTGGAGCATTCCGGACAACTCGGACACCTAAACCTTACTATGAAAGAATCCGAATGTACTGTTCTAAACTAAATATACAATTCCCAAAAGTTTTTCCAATAAAGTCTGATAACTGGCCCCCGTGGATCATTGCAGAACCGAAAATTAATATATAATTAAGCTTAAATATTAAAGACCAAACAAATCCATTAATCTTTAAAGCAAAGCTTAACTTTATCTTGAACCAGCAGTATAAAAACTGGTATAAAATATTTACCGACGCATCTAAAATCGAACAGGGAGTTGGTGCAGCTATTATCACATCAGACGGACCTTTAAAATTTGACCTTCCCACTTATTCCACCATATACTCATCAGAACTTTTTGCCTTATTCAAAACACTACAATATATTAACAGCAAAAATATCTCCTACAGTGTCATTCTTTCCGATTGCCTCTCCACCATTAAAGCTATGCAAAATCTCTACCCGAAACATCCCATAGAGAAGATGATAAAATTGGAATTTCAGAAAGCTCAAGACAATATTAGAACAGTAAACTTCGTGTGGATACCTTCGCACATTGGTATCGAAGGTAATGAATTGGCAGATGTAAGTGCTCGCGATGCTATCGGTAGTGATGAGTCGGAGGTCGAATATCGGAGTGCGGCAATTGATCTAAAAGCCTTTTTCAAAAATAAAGTGTTAAGTGCGTGGAACCGGGAGTGGCAAATTTCTGTTTCGAAACTAAAACTGATTAAAAGTGACATTTCTCCGTGGCAACCGACAGCAACAAGCAGAAAATCCCAAATAATCTTAACACGTCTGAGACTGGGCCATAGTAGGTATACACACGCACACCTATTCACAAACAGCGAAGCTCCAAAGTGTTCCGTTTGTAACGTAGTAGACAGTATAGATCATTAGGGGAGTGCAATTAGAACGAGAAGATACAATGTTTCGGAAAAAATCAAACAAGGTTATATTTTTCTAAAACTTTTTTTGTTAGTTTATAAATATGTTAAAGTAAAAAGTTCTACTCACAAATTTCGCCGCTAATTGTTTATTAATTGTTTAAAAAATAACAATTGTTTTGTATAAATAATGTTAAGAATATGGGTGAATTCAACATTTTATTTTGATAAGAAATGTTTTTATTTTAGTTTTGATTATGCTGAACCCGAATCTGACATTACAATTTGCAAATTCAAAATGGTGGATTCAAAATGGCGGATTTTTCCTAAAATTCCTTAAAAAGCAGTTGTAAAATCCGAATTTTTTTTATAAAACGTGTTTGTTTACATATATGTGGATATTTTGAGAGGTTGCTGAACCTGAATCAAATTTTGATAATTTAAATTATAAAATGGCAGATCCAATGGCGGATAACTTAAAAAATAGTTGTAAAATCATAATTTTTTTACAAAATGTATTTATTTCTACATATATTTATTTTTGAGAGCTTTGATAAACCTAACTTAAATGTTAACATTATAAACTATAAAATGGCGGATCCAAAATGAGGATTTTCTAAAAAGAACGTAAAAAAGAACATTTTTCTAAAACATGTATTGTCTTTATTTTTAACAGGTGGTTGAATCTGAATTAAAGATTAAAAATTTAAATTTCAAAATGGCGGATCCAAAATGGCGGACATTTTAATTGAAAAACAAGTAGAATCCAATCAAACAAATATGGAATTTCATTCTTAAAAAAAAGATAAACAAATAATTTTCACAAAAATATTAAAAATTAAAATGTATTAGAAAGAAAGAACCAATTATTCAAAATTTATCTCTTCAATATTCAAAAAATTGTTGCAATGGAATCATAAATAAAAAGTTATTCTTAGTAAAAAGCTCTGCATATTCTAAAACTTTAAATGCAATCACAAAATATAAATTTTTATCAATTTTGTACAAGATATGTCAATAAATAAAAATTTCAGTTAGGAGTAAAATACCTATATTTTTCATAATACTGAAAATTGTTATTATGGAAAGTTATTCAGAATTAAAAACGATGTGTCAATATGCAATTACACTTTTATGCAATTTTTTTACATAATACCTCGTATAATATTGATAAAATATAATATTTTATATTTGCATATTAAGTGTTAGACCATGCACAGCTATTTATGACGAATAACTTTCTTCATAAAATTAATAATAAATCAGTTATCATAAATAATAAGTGAAAATTTAATGATGTTTGGTATAATTAATTTGAAACAATATTAAAAAAAAAACAAATTTTCGATTAGAAGGATATAATTACATATTGGAACGTAATTTTTAATTCCAAACAACTTTTCTTTATAAACATTTTCGATATTGTGAAATATAAAGGTACTTTACTATTGAGTGAAATTCATATTTTTTGACATACCTACCTCGTACAAAATTAACAAAATTTGATATTTGATGGCTGCATCTTATGTTATATACGATGCAGATTATTTTATAAAGAATAACTTTTTTTCGTAAAACTCATATTAAAAAAGTTATCAATAGGTTACAAGTTACGCAGACATACTGTATAAGAGCTAAAAAAAATTTTTTGTTGAACATTTATATTTTTGAAGCTTATTATTAAATTAATTTTAGGTAAATTTTACAGAAAAAAGTTTTGATCACTCTGTATATACATTTTTTCAGCTGGTAATTTTCGGTTTTTGTATTACATTTTTGTTATCTTTCTTAGTTTTCTCAAAAAGACATTGTTTATTTCATTTTTAATCTAAAATAATTCAGTATTTTTTAAAGACTACATCCTAAGCTTTAAAAAAATATTAAAAAAATTGTATTAGATTTATTCAAACTTGAGTAATACAGTCTTAAAGTGGTGGGAATTTTGTAGAACTACGAAGTTTTCAAAAATTACATTTTTTGAGACAGCGTGTTATTTGAATTAAATTTTTGAGATTTTTTTTGAATGAAACATCGTTTGGTAAGATGATTTTGACGTAAGTTGTGCAAATTTGAGAGCTTTGTAAGTAAAATTGTGTTAGTTACACATTTTTAAATCATTTTTAAACAAAATTCATGTAAGTCTCACTTTCCACCCACACCGTACTTATGTCCATATATTTTATTTCTTTTTATTACAACCATAAGATAGCTTATTTTATCTTCTTTCATGTTCAATTTGTAAAATTTCTTTTGATCCATTAGTTAAAGAATTACATTAAAAAAACTCAACCATGCACTTCTTCCAACGCTAGTTTACATTGCGCCAATGTCTGTGAGAAGGGTGACTTTAGCGTTATAAATATAAAATTTAAGAAGCTAGAGATTTAATTTTAGAAAAATCTTTATATAAGGTTTTTTTTTGTAAAATTTTCTGAATTTTTCAATGGTCAAGTCAGTTTTTTTCTAAAAATTATATTTTCGGAGTTATTTAAAAAAACATCTAACTTCGCTGTTCATTTGTTTAATAAAAAATGAAGCACCCACTTCTCGAGTAGAACTTTTTGATATGTTGTTTATTAAACATTTCTTAATGAAATTACAAAAAATTTTATCTTGTTTGATTTTTTCCGAAGTGAAAATCTAAATGCACTCCCCTACATTTCCTAATTGATTGTCCTAAATATACCATTGAAAGACGTCTATATGGCATTCCGAACAGCTTACAAACGTTACTGGGAAAGAACTTTGATTACAGAAAACTAATAGGGTATTTATCTTGTATCAATATGTTGTACAAAATTTAACCATGTAAGTACTAAATACTACTGATATTTGTATCTATTGTAAATTGTAACCGTTATGTCGCTAGTATCCTTCGGGAGGATGCGGCTTTGTTTTAAATAAAAAAATATATATAGGTAAAAATAAAAGAAAGGAGGCGTATTGGAAGAAGAATTTCTTTGACAATAAATTTGTTGAAGTTACTGGATTTTATAGATATGTAGTTCATATTATATTTTAGATTAAAGGGATTATACATTCATTCATTAGATTATTAATTTTTTCTGTCCAATAAAAGAGCAGTATATTGCAGATAATGCATCAAAGTGAACATTTAAAGCGTATGCATTGCCCTGAGGGACGTCGGTGAATAGCCCTAATTCTGCCCGTTCGCTTGTACACGTCCCTTAAGACCCACTGGTGGAGTTTGTGCTACAACTGTATTGCGAATAAACTGAGAGAATAACTTTACAAATTGCTAACAACTTTGTTCCAATATCCGGTCAAACGAAAAGGCCTCTTTTACAGAACGGTTTAATTCCGATGGATACTCCAAGGGCTATCGCTTAACCATGATTATTCTTGAAAAAAAAAGTAGTCCCCTTTTACTATTTGATAATAATTGACAATTTGTTCAAGATTATTCGTTTTGAATATACAAAAAAAACACATTAAAAAGAAATATTATGATGTTAAGGGTAATAGCAACAGTAGGAAAAATGAAAGAATACCCATGAACAATAGTATATTGTACAACAAGAGAGAAAAAAGACATATTTCTCACGAGCTCAGAAGTTTGTTGGCACGAGCCGAGGCACGAGGCGAGTGCCGCAAATCAAGCGAGAGAGAAATATGTCATTTTTCTCTCGTGTTTTACACTGTACTTTTTCTATGCATGCGATTTTATCAAGAGTTCAAACTTCAGAATTAAATAATTTAGGTGCTTTTAGGTATACCTATTATATGCCTAAATTGAAATAAAATACATATATGCATATAGGTATTTAATATTCTTAATATTTATATACTTTATTTATTTAAAATTATAATTCACAGTTGAACAGTTTGAAAAGGTAATTTTTGACAAGTTTTGAGAAGTTTGAACACATTTTGTTTGACAAAAATAATTATGTGTTTGTATTGTGAATGTTACCATGAAAATGGCGATCCTATGTATGTAAACCGGCGGTGAACCCGTGAGAAAAAATATTTCTCACTGCAATGGCCGACTTTTCTCACTGCCTGAGCAATTGTTCGTTTTGAATGTATGTAAGTAGTGAGAGAAGTTTGCACATTGTATAGCATCCATAGAAAAACATATAAAACACGCTGTATTTTTTTGTCACCGTGTCACACAAAAAATTGGCCAGCGCAAGTACATGTAATAATTATTATTATGTACATGTACTTGCGCTGGGCAATTTTCTTTGTGACACGGTGACAGGAAAATACAGCGTGTTTTATATGTTCGAACATGGGTATTCTTTCATTTTTCCGACTGTATGTAGAATATAAAAATAAATATTGCACTAATTGGGATCTATGAAAATGCGTTTTTGGTCTGTTTTGTTCTAGATTTTACTTCTTGTTCTAAGGCTGACCAGATACTTTTCCAGTTTTCATATTTTTTTAGTGCATTTTTATTTGAGATGTTAGAATAAGTAAAGTATTATTAACGCTTAAACCTCTGTTGATATCTTGTTTTCTGTTTTCTAATAATAGTAAGATTGTTCAATTGAAACGTATCTTTGATCCAGAAAATATTTATCGGTAATACATATCTACAAATAATTACGCATATACGTCAAATAAACGTCAATACTTAAATATAATTTTTCAAAGTTCTCTGAAAAATTGTTGGTTTTTAGCATTGATTGGTGATTTGAAAGCTAAATATTTTGCAAGGAAGAATGTAACAACTGAAGATATTGCTAATAGTTGTATTCCTGTCCGTATTGGTGTAATTAAGATAAAACCAGTGAAAATCCGGAGAAGTCAGGTGAGATCCTTTGAGATCCTTTTTTTCCTTTCCAATTTGCGAAAGGGTCTGTGGGTACTCTCACATATTGTGTTGTGGTCTTGGTAACCAGGACTTCACACATTATGAACAACACACAACCAACTACATCTACACAAAACACCCCTAATTCAATCCCAAAATCTTATGTCGCTGCCACACTCTCCAGGCCTCCTCCCCCTTCGTTTCCTAAAAGGGAACAAGCTGTTGTCATGCATTCCATTCCAAATACCGTTTTGTTTGAATATATTAAAGCCATTGGTGAAATAGTTCAGCCAAAAAATATTACTTTTGCGTCTCGCATTCCGAACAATCGAATTTGCATTTTTCTCACGTCGACCGACATCGTTGATAAACTATTGAAAAATACACCACATATCACAATTAATTCCACCATCGTCCCTATCCGCAGGCTAATTTCTCCAGCCAAAAGAATCCTTATTTCTAATGTATGTCCTTCCATCCCGCATTCACTGATAGAACAGTCTCTAAAAGATATTGGCTTACAGCTAGCAGCACCTGTTACTTTTGTTAAATGCGGAACATCGGATGATCAATATGCTCATATCATGAGTTTTCGTAGGGTTACATTTGTTTTCCCTGACAAGGAGGACTTCGAAGTGAAAACTTCTCTGCTAATCAATCATGAAAATACTTCCTCAAGAATATTTGTATCCACTGACAGGCTAGAGTGTTTTCATTGTAAAATTACGGGACACACCGCGGATTCTTGCCCTAAAGTCCCCAGTGGACCAGACCACACACTTATTTCAGCTAATGCTTCTCCCTTATCTTCACTTTCAGCTGACTCTTTAACTACATCAAAAGAACTTCCTTCTTCAGAAATTGAATCCATCCCCGTTAACGACACACCTTCATCGACTGCCATTACGGACCTATTCATCCCTCCTCCAACTAATACAAAACCCATATTGACTGTAGGACAAAAAAGAGGACACTCTAATGATAGTTCTCCTGATACTCCTACCATTCTCTCTCCCTCCATTGCTCTTTCCCAATCAACTTCTTTAACCCCTCCGTTATTCACGATGCCAGCCAAACCAGCCAACAAAAAGTCCAAATCTAATCATCGATCAGATTATTCAATGGGACCTGATTGTATTTCTTGTATAGAAACAGTTTACAAAGATAATCCGGCTAATTTTACACTTAATTCAACTCAACTTATTGCTTTTCTTGAGAATTCTTTTGGATGTCCGACGCCACTACAAGAAGCTCAAAAATTTTCCTCTGACATAGATGGCATTCAAAACGACTTATCTCAGCTCTACACAGCTACAAAGGAACGATCACTAAAAAACCGTATCACCAGAATCTTGAAAAAATTAAGACAACATTCTTCCTTCGCTGAATCACAAGACTGTATAAGTGCCTCTTCCGATAATCCTTCTGATGTTGAATCTAATTACAGCACTCATAATGAATAGTTATCCTTTCAAGCTAATTCAATGGAATTGTGATGGGTTCTTCCCTAGGCTGGAGAGAATCCAACACCTAACATCACAATTTAAACCTAACATTATATGTCTGCAAGAAACCAATGCTAAGAATTCCAAACTTCCTCATTTAAAACACTTCGAGGGGTACCACTATATAAGGACTAATTGCATAAGAGCCAGTGGAGGCACCTCTATCTTTATTTCTTCTGATATTTTCTCATCACATCTTCCACTCTCTTCTAAATTAGAAGCCATAGCTGTAACTTGCTGGTGTCCGAATAAACTTACAATCTGTAATTTATACATTCCTCCCAACTACCCTCTCAAAGAGGAAGAGCTGGTAAACTTAATCTTTGAACTTCCTAGCCCCTACATACTTGTTGGGGACTTCAATGCTCATAATGTGCTGTGGGGTTCCAACCACACATTTGCTAGAGGTAAAATTGTTGAAAATGTTATTAATTGCTCGGGTACATGTCTGTTAAACACGGGCTCTCATACTCACTTTAATATTTCTACTGGTACCTTCTCCAACATTGATCTAAGCTTTAGTGACCCAAAATTAGCTCCTACATTAACATGGCATATATCTGATGATCTCCACGACAGCAATCATTTCCCAATCTTTATAACCAACTCAGATACATCAAATTCTCAAATATTGACTAAAAGTTTTTGGCGCTTAAATAATTGTAATTGGTCTGATTATATTAGTGAAACTGATTATTGCCTACCTAAACTCACTCTAACTGATAACATTGATATGAACGTCACCCAATTCGCAAACACAATTCGCCTTGTTGCTGAAGCACATATTGGAAAATCAGTCATTTCAGCTGAACGAAAAAGTGTCCCATGGTGGAATTCCTCTTGCGAAAACGCTGTGGAGCAGCAAAAATCTGCTCTAAAAATTTACAGCAGAAACAAAAGTCAGGAGAACCTTATTGCACTTAAAAAAACAAGAGCCAAATCTAGATACATTATTAAATTAAGTAAGAAAACTTCATGGAGACAATATATCTCCTCCATAAATGAAAATAGTAGCCCAAGCCAAGTTTGGAAAAAAATTGGACAAATACAGGGCAAAAAAACTAATCTTAAGATCTCCAATCTCCTTTTTAATCAAAAGGTTATCATTGATAATCAGGAGATAGCCAAAGTTCTGGCAGAAAACTTTAAAGAAAAGTTTCACAACAAATCTGGGCCTAACCCTGTGTCCTCTACTCTTCCTTCACCCTTTCCTTATTGTTCTCCAGTTTCACAAGATATCAATTATCTGAATTCTCCTATAACC
This sequence comes from Diabrotica virgifera virgifera, assembly GCF_917563875.1. Taxonomy (NCBI): domain Eukaryota; kingdom Metazoa; phylum Arthropoda; class Insecta; order Coleoptera; family Chrysomelidae; genus Diabrotica; species Diabrotica virgifera. The sequence goes on along the minus strand of NC_065451.1, from coordinate 113,337,702 downwards.
TATTCCGAATTAAAATCTGCACTCAAATCCTGTAAAAACACAGCTGCTGGCCCTGATGACCTTCCATACATATTCTTAAAGAAATTGTCATCTTCATGTCTATACAAACTTCTCGAGATATATAATAAAATATGGATTTTCCACAAATTCGCGAATGAATGGCGAACGTCAATAATATTACCAATCAAAAAAAAAGATCTACCTGCCTCTGTCCCTGATTCTTATAGGCCTATATCCCTTACCTGTACCATGTGTAAAATACTTGAAAAAATTATCAATAAACGTCTTATGTGGTATCTCGACAAACACAAAATTATTCCTAAAGAACAATCTGGCTTTAGACGACACAGATCCACTCGTGACAATCTTGTCCTTCTACAAAGTGACATCGCCAGCTCAATAAATGAAAAGTATGAAGTAACGGCTGTCGTTTTTGACATAAAAGGAACATTTGACACGATTAATCGACAAGCTATAATCGCCAAGTTAAAGCAGCATAATATCACCGGAAATATATTTTATTTTATACAAAATTTTTTGTCTCAAAGGACGTTCAAAGTTTCTGTAAATGGTGTATTCTCTTCTGTTTATACTCAAACCAATGGCACCCCTCAAGGTTCAGTGTTAAGCCCTACCTTATTTAACCTCGGCATAAGTGATCTTTGTTTTAATTTACTATCTCCTACTAAATATGTAGCTTATGCAGATGATTTAATATTATATTGTCACGGTCGTTCAGCTTCCACTAGTTCTAAAATTTTGCAAGCGGCCATAAACATAGTAATCTCTCGGACCCACTCTTTGGGACTAACTTTATCCCTCACAAAATCCAAAGTTATTAAATTTAGTAGACGGCCTCCAATGCCCCCTACACCTCTATTTATAAATGATTCACTTCTTCCCGTAGTTGATCATTGTAAAATACTGGGATTGACGTTTGACTCTCGCCTCTCTTGGAAGCAACATATTCTCAATTTAAAAAGTGCATGCCACAAAAGATTAAACATTCTTAAAACACTGTCTCACTATCACTGGGGTGCGGATGAAAAGTCGCTCCTTAAAGTATATAAAGCACTAATTCGCTCTAAATTAGATTATGGTAGTATTGCTTATATGTCTGCTTCAAAAAGAGATCTGGATTCCTTAAACTCTATCCATAACACAGCCCTTCGACTATGTCTAGGTGCATTTCGTTCCAGTCCATCTGAAAGTGTCTACTGTGAAGTCGGTGAGCCTCCTCTCTGGATTAGACGGCAATATCTTCTTCTTTCCTATGCTGCATCTGTCTCTTCTAATCACCTTAATCCTGTATACCGTTTATTCACAACAACCTATACCACCCCTTCACCAATAATAAAACCTATATTTTCTATATTGTCCACAATAACAAGCGACATCAATTTTAGACTGACAAATCCCATCCCCTTTCATCGAATTCCTCCTTGGATTATGCAGACCCCTCAAACTAACACAAATTTAACAAAATTCAATAAATATGAAACACCTAAAGAACTCATGATAAAAGCTATTTTTGAAATTATACACAATAACCACTTTGATCAAGTAATATACACCGATGCTTCCAAAAGTGATTTAGGGGTTGGCTGTTCAGTCACCTCTCAAAACAATCTCATTTGTGCTTCTTTTATTCCTCTTCTGTGCAGCGTACATACTGGAGAATTATACAGTATCTTACAGGCTGTTAAGAATATTAACTTCCCGAATATAAATGTTGCCATTTGTACAGACTCTCTAGCTTCAATTTTATGCATTCAGGAATTATTTACCGATCATCCTCTTGTCCAAAATATCCATCATTGTTACTACCACCTTTCTACCTTAAACACTAAGATTACATTTATATGGATTCCGTCTCACATTGGTATACCTGGCAATGAACTTGCAGATCAGCATGCTAAAACGGCTTCAACAGATACCACGTCAACAACCCACATCCAAATTTGTAAAGATTTGAAAACAGAAGCGTACAGATTCACATGGAGATTATGGCAAACCCACTGGAGTTCTTTAAATACATCTTTACGTGCAATCCAGCCCTCAGTATATAAGCCACTTTACACTGGCCCCACAGGACTCTCTAGACAAGACCTTAGAAATATAAGAAGAATCCGTATAGGCCACACCAAACTTACTCACGGCTTCCTGATGTCATCAGATATCCGGCCTATCTGTTTAACATGCCAGTGCCAACTTACCGTGAACCACATTATTACCGAATGTCATCAGTTCAGTGTAGTAAGACAACAGCTCAAACTAAAACCGCAGCTATGTGACATTCTAAGTGATACCAACCAGTTAGACAGAGTTCTTCAGTTTTTAAAAAAAATATCATTGTATCATAAACTTTAATTTTTTTTTTATGACATAACTTGTTAATGCTCTTTAATTATACCTCTTGTAATCTTGTTTGTAATGGTCCCGTGCGAGTGGCCATAGTTGCCGAGCACGTTAATGTAAATAAAAAAAAATAAATAATTACTCATAGATATATTTTTTTAATTATACTTTATTTAACAATCAGAATATTACACATTCTATAAGTTAAATTGTTGACTTGGAAGCTGGGCTCCTCATTGGCGTGAAGGGATCCCTTCCAGTGAAGGAGTCCTAGGTTGTCTTCATGTCAGCTGGCAATAGTTTCCATTTTCTCGATTTTCTCGTGGTGTTTGTTGTACCTATCTTTAGTGACATCTGTGATGAATGGACCCTTCAGATCTTCATGTAATGTTAAATTCGACACGAGCCAAGGTGCATTTGTGATCATGCGAAGTATTTTTGGCTGGCTCCTTTGGATGATAGCAATATAAATTTGCCTTAACATCCCCAGGCTTCGATACCATACATCCATATTGGTTTGATTATTGTCTTGTATATCATTCGTTTGTTTTCCAGGCTTAGCTTTGATTTTCTACCTATCAACCAGTGGAGTTCTTTGACTTGCATGTTGATTTGATTTCTCTTCTTTGATATGTGCACTTTCCAAGTAAGTTTAGGGTCTAGATGTATGCCGAGGTATTTAGAAGAGTTGTCTTTAGCAATAATTTTGTTATTTATATAAATATAGTGATGGACACTAACCTTTCCTTGTAGTAAAGTTGACGTAAATAGATTTCATTTTCCATTTTTTGACCCAATTTTTTAGCTTTGCTAAGTCATTTTGTAAAATGTTGGAAGCTTCTACTGAATCTTGTTGAATTGCTAAGATGACGGTATCGTCCGCAAAGGTTCCTATGACAGTATGTTGAGACGTAAGAATATCTTATGTGAATAATACATACAGAATGGGACCCAAGGACACTGCCTTGCGGGACAGGCCTTAATTGGGAACTTTTGCGAATATTTATCATTCACTTTTACAACAAAATGTCTGCCATGAAGATATGATTCAGTCGACAGAAGGATAGCGGAAAGATTTTAGATATTTTGTATAATAATCCACCATGCCAAACCTTGTCAAAGGCTTGGTCAACATCCAAGAATACTGAGGACAATACTGCTTTTGTTCTATTGCTAGATTTATTGAACTACGTATATTTAAGGCACATATTCCATTGTTCCACCAACCGCTGCATACCCTGTTTAAAGAATTTTTGTGGTTGTAGGTCGAAGAATTCACTGCACTTTGTATTTCTTCCTCCATGTATAAACGATGGCATTTTAACGTCATTTTTAGTGGCTCAAAGTAGCGATAGATCGGAACTATACGTAGATATTCGAATATCCTCTATTTCTTTCGTTGTAGATTTTTGCACGTCTTCGGCGATAAAAGGCTGAGCATTGTCATGCAGGAGAATGACAAGTTTTTCTGGGCGTTTTGGTCATATTGCTTGATAAACCTTGTTTAAATTTCCCTATAAAGGTTTTATTTAATATGCACTCCGAAAACTGCATGTAGAATAGAATAGAATAGAAATATGCTTTATTGTCATGAAAAATTTAACAATTTTATAGACAAAGCTTACAACAATCATAAATAAAAACAATAACAAATACAATTTACTAAAATTATACAAATCGTCAATATAAATAAAACATAATAAAGTGAAATATAAATCAGTAACAATCTATTATATTATATATTGCAAATTAAAAAAAAATGCAAATTGCGTAATCTACCTTAAGAAATTTAATAAGTAATTTAATAAGTCAATAAGTTATGCTGCTGTATATGACACTCAAATATAGATTAAGATTCTACTTATACATAAGAATACTGTAATTTCTTAGTTATTGGTTAAGAAACTCTGCTATTGAATAATATGGTCTTTCAGATAAATAGGCTTTTGTCATTTTACGGAACTTGGGAAATGATGTTGCAGATTTAAGTTATAGAGGGAGATGGTTGTATAGGTTTTTTGCAGAATATAATATAGATTTCTTTACTAACTCACTGGACGCGATCGGTAAATAGATGTCAAAGCTAGAATTTCTGGTGGAATAGTCATGTCTAGGTCTTGCTGGAAAGACATGTAGATGTTTACGAATTAAGCAAACATTTTTTAAATATATATAAAGAAGGTAATGTTAGAATCCTGTGATCTTTGAAGCAGCTTCTGCAATGTGTTGTTCTTCTGAGGCCAAACAGATATCTTATTGCTCTTTTTTGTAATTTAAAAATATCATCGGATTGGGCAGCTGTACAAGAACCCCAAAAAGGCAGACCATATCGAAGATGGGACTCGAACAATGAAAAGTATATTATTTTGGAAGAGGCTAAATCCATTTCCTTCGAGACAGATGTTATTGCAAAGCAAGCTCAGGATAGCTTCTTGCTTAACACATCAATATTAAGGGACCATTTAAGGTTGCTATCTAAAATAATACCAAGAAACTTTACAGAATCAACGATACTGATCTGGCTGTTATGAAGAGGTAATGGTTGAAGAGTTCCTTTATAGGGTAATGCTACTGTTTTATCTACGTTAAAAGAGAGTAAATTAGAATCTGACCAGGATTTTATTGTGATTAGATCAGAAGTTATAGTAGCATGAACAGTTGATATTTGAGTTTCTCCAAGTAATACTGGTATCGCCAGCAAAAAGAAAAACTTTTCCATCGATTTTTAAACTAGTGATGCCATTAATAAAGATAAGGAAAAGTAGAGGACCCAATACTGAACCTTGTGGTACCCCACATACAATATTTTTGAGACTAGAGTCTGTATCATGCATCATGAACATGACCTTGCCCGTAGAAGGCTGAAATTGATATGGCCGCATGCTGATAATATTTATTTGGACATATTTGCTAACAACAAACGCCATTTTGAAGTTACTATACTTTAAATAGTAGTCAAATGCAAATGATATAATAGGGGAGGAAAGTATGCTAAATTTTCAGTTACTCGAGCGTTATAGGGACCTATTGGGTTGTGAAGAGTAGGTCCTAAAATCAAAAAAAGTTAAGTTAAGTTTTTCATAAAGTGGGGGACTTTACATTTTTTAATTTAATTTTCCATTTCCAACAATCTTTTTTTCAGATTAAAGCGCCATCTACTCGTAAGTCGAAAAAATGTTTCGAATAAAAGTTACTTATTTTTACGCAAAGAATCAAAATCAGAAATAAAAATTTTGGGCTCCTATTTAAGATTTTAATGTAACTCCTCCACCCCATATCTGCGGGCGTTCGTCATTTGTGCGATTCTATAGATTTTTTAGAAACATTGAGTACGTGTATTTTGCCATTTTTTGATGTGATGTTTATTTCGCGAAATGTCGCGGGTATCGTATTTAAAATTTTAAATTTACCCCCCACCCCGCTCCGTGGGGTGTCGTGTTTGGTATTATTCGATAGAATATTGAAAAATATTGAACACTTATTTTTCAGGTTTTCGATCTGACGTTCATTTCGCGAAATATTCCTTTTTTTTGTGAAACTTTGTCACTCGTCCATTTTCTTACATCTCAAATCGTCAGATTTTTTAAATATACATTTTTTTGCTTATTCTTAACTTACCTTATCTTAATCTGACGATTTCGGGTTTTGCTAAGGATAGATTTTTTTCGCAGCGCTCTTAACGAACTCCCATGTATTAACCTTCGAGTGGTAACGTACGGTCCCTGACACCGACGTAATGGATTTTTCGCGGTAAAACTCAAACGCGCATATTTTTTTGTCCGCGCGGCCAGGTAGCTTTTAAATCCTCATCACACTATTCAGTCTTGAAAAATCTGTGGCCAAGTGTGGATAGTTCATATGTTATTTGACCTGACGGTGTGAGAGACCGAGGTTACCATTTGTGTTATACTTAACGGTAAGTTTTTGTCGTTTTTGGTCCATAGTCAGTTTAAATAATAGATATTAATTTTAGAAGTTTTATGTGAATATTGATTACGAAAGAAAACAAGTCAGGTTGCAACAACTTTTTGGCGAAATTGTTGCTAATTCCGAACCAGAACCGTACAGTGCGGTGCAGTGGAGTGTATAAGAAAATGAGGAAACAAACGGACAATAATTTCAGTTTGTGTTGGACATTTGTTGAATAATTTTATTTTTTTTGTGACATTTAAACCCTTGGCGATATGATTGTTGATATTTTGTATTCAAAAACTTGACATGTTTTTGTAAATTGTTTATCAATTATGTTAGTATCTAAAAGAAACCAATTTTTTGAATGTGCGTTTTTTTCCCGAATATAAATAAATATTGATCATTTCTTACTGTATTGTTATTTAAATATAGTTATATTAAAGATTTAGTCACATCAAAATATTAAGAGAAAATCACAACCTAAGATATTCATTATTAAAAAAGTCGGTGTGGCAGACCGACGTTACCAACTGTGTTACAAGAATTCACGTTACCGGCGGAAGGTTAAAAGCCAATATATGGTAGATGTATATTTACAGGGTACAAGGTTTCTGCTCATGTGATAATTTGACGCGTTCGAGTAACTGCAAAAATCCCCGCTTGGGCTACCCTACCAATAGGAACTAGTCAGTGTGACGTGTACAATAGACTAGTAGCCGGTATAAGTGAAATTTGCTAATCATTTTAGGCACCATAAGAGTCTATAACTTAAATAGTAGAACCTCAAAGAAAACGTATGAGGGATCAACTTAGGGACTGGACAAATAAATTAAAATGTACCCTCTATGCGATTAAAAAATAAGACGCAAAGTAATTTTAACCCACCATCCCCTTCCCCCTTCCCTGAGGCTTGAGGCTTTTACAAAACACGTCTATTTTTTATAGACCCGTAGGTTGAGTGTACATTTTTTACAAACCCGTAGGTTAAGAAAACAAACTAAAAAAAATTTTTTTTTGGAAAAAAGCGTACAGCTTTTTTTGGAAATGGCTGTAGGTCTAATTCTTTTGTATTCTTGTATATTTTGTCAAACACTATATTCCTATTTTTTTCAAATTTTTACATAAGGTTCCCACCTTCAAAAATCCGAAAAACTGGTTTTTAGGTGGTTTTTGGGGGTTTAAACGTGTTTCTCCCATTTATAAATGTTCTTAAGGACTCAGTTGCTTCAATTTACATATAACTTATAAAAAATATTGGTTTGATCTATTTTGAAGTCTATAAAATAGGGAAAATCACCAAAAACCCCCTAAAAAACAGTTTTTCGGATTTTTAAAGGGGGCAACCTTACGGAAAAATCTGAAAAAATTAGAAATATAGTATTTGATAAAACACACAAGATTTCAAAAAATTAGAAAAGCAGCCTTCCCCAAAACAAGTTAATTGCTTTTTTACAAAAAAAATGGATGTTATGTACACTTAACCTACGGATCTATATAAAATAGAAATCTTTTGCAAAGGTCTCAGCAATGCGTGTGAATTTTTTGAAATTTTAAAATTGATTGGATCCCACCTAAAAAAAAATAAAAACGAAAAATGTAGTTTTTGATCCTGGGCGATAGGAAGAAGGGGTGGTGGGTTAAAATTACGGAGCGTCTTATTTTTTAATCGCAGAGAACTTAAAAAATGAAAAAAATTGAATTCTGGGAGTTAGGGAGGGTACTTTTTAATTTTAAGTCCAGTCCCTAAGTGGAAAGTTTGATACGCCACTGTCGACGCATGTGCCACTAAAAAGTGACGGCACAGTGTTTATACGTTTTCTTTGAGGTCCTACTATTTAAGTTTTAGACTCTTATGGTGCCTAAAATTATTAGCAAATTTCACCTATACCGGCTCTTAGTCTACAAACATAACTGACATTTCCGAACGTGAGCTAAGTGATTACAAGTGTTTCCAAGGCTAATCTGACCAAAGATATGTTTAAATTGAACAAGTTTATAACTATGTTATACCTATATTATATTATCTTTTCCATTCGTCGATTATTTTTTTTAATACTATCAGAACCCTACTATCGATTCTTGTTTAGTATGGCACACTGTCTCTTATTTCTATTTTTAGTTAGTTCCTTTATTTTCGTGTGGAGAAGTTTGTCATCGTGTTTTTTTAAATCCTCTATCTCTTTACTCGGCGAGCCACTTATCAATTGTCACTTCTTACTTGTTTGTGAATTTCTTCGTATTTAATATTACAGATCTAATTGAAACATATAGAAACATATAGAAATTGTTCTGGTATTTTTTTTTAAATGCATTATTTCTAATATTTCATCAGCCATGTTTTTTCGCCTGTTGGAGTGTGTTTTATAAATTTTCTTTTATTTAGCTTGTTTAATTATTCTATAATCCAGACTTGTTGTCAAGAACTTTTTCCTGTCCACTTTGAATATTTCTATTTTTATGTTCTCCCCATCTTTGATTAATAAGATATTATAATAATTGCTTAGTTTCTTCTTTCTTCAGTACGTTCATGCCTGGTTTTTATTCTTTTTAGTTTATTTTTCTTCTCTTCTTCTTCTTCTTCTTTGTGTATAGACATGACTCTGTCTGTTTTTTCAATGTGCCTCTAGTAAGTTGTCGTTCCATGGTTACCATGGTCTTTTCACTGATCGTCTTCCTATTGGATAACCGTTAGTTTATTTTTGATTGGCATTATTCTTTTTTGGAGGGGTAACAAACGTTGATACCAGCCATTCATTTGGTATTAGTCAGTTGTATATATCTTCTTCTTCAAGTGCCATCTCCACGACGGAGGTGGGCAATCATCATGGCTATTCGGATTTTAGAGATAGCTGCTCTGAGAAGTTAATTAGATGTACATTCGATTAACTCTACCAAAACATGAATCTCGTCCTCCTCTACTAGTTTGAGAATTTCCGCTAGCAGTTGATCTGGACCTGCAGCTTTTTTGTTATTTAACCTGTTTAGTGAATATATCACTTCATCTTTCATTAGGTCTGGTCGCTATTCTCCTTTTAAATTTTCAAGGTTAGTTTGTCTTCTCTTATCTTCGAAGAGTTGTTTGTATTTCTTCCATTTTTCTAACTTCTAATCTGGTTCTGTGACTTTTTTTCCATTGCTATCGTATAATACATCAAACTTTTTGTCTACTACTGCCAACGAGATAAACACTAAAATTGTGTAAAATAAGCGAATATGACTCCCTATATTTATTTCTCGTTCATTAAAATCTCAATATAAGGTTTTGTGTATTTTACTATAAATATATGCATATTATTTTATTAAGAGCTTAGTCTGACTCAATTTAAAGCTTTCCGTAATCCAGATATGAGAGGGAAATTTTAACAAAACTTGCAGCGAGGTATTATAATCATTATCCCTAGTAGTAAACACCCCACTCGTTCTTTTTCTTCTAACGAGAGTTCGTGTAAACTACGGGTTTTTAATTTCATTAAAAGTAAAATGGATAAACGCCATATGCATATTATTTTTTTTTTAGAATAAAAATGTGTACGTAACGTACAGTGTTTATACATTTTACACAATTTTTTTTATTTAATGTCTTTTATTATACAGTACTCTCATTTAAAAAATGCAGGGAACTTTAATATTTGAGAAAAAATTAATGGCAGAAGATACTTACAGAAAAATTGTTCACCATCCGCTCGAAGACGACCATCAAAAATGGTAGAAATAAAAGGAAGATGTGTTCAAAAAAAATGTAGAAAGATGAACAACAAATTAGGATAGCCATCTTACTACCATATAGAGGCTAATAAGCAATGAAATAAATTACAATAGTCTAAGAACTAGTTAACCCTCCGACTAGCGGTCTTCCTGTAAGGCTAGAAATTTGTATGGTGATAATTCATAACACACCAAGGCTAAAAACTATGACCTAGCAGGCATCAGCCCTGCACGTGTATCTACCAGGTGAATCGAAAAGTGCATAGTTTAGGAAGTAAAATAAACTTTCTCCTGTAAAGTTTTAATTTAAGTATGTGTTGGAGGAAGTCATTTAGAAGAAATGTGTACAATGACAGGCGATTCTGAACAGCATAAGACCTTGACAGGCGAGGGGAAAGATTAGGGTTTTTTCCTTTTTTTATTTTTTTTACGCCGATCAAAGTTTTTTTAGGTTTTTTAAATCATTTCAAACAGAAAAGGTCATTAGTGATTTTTCTCTTAGGTTAATAGTTTTTGACATATAAGCGATTAAAAAATTTAAAAATTGCGAAATCGGCCATTTTTAGTCCTGAATCGGAAATTTAACTGAAAATTTCAATGTTTCCAAGGTAGGTAGATATTCTTTAAACATCGATTGATGAAACCCCAAAGCGTTTTTTGTAATACAATATCGAAAACCCCTTTGTCTTTTAATTGCTAATCAAGCGGGCGCGACACTGTAGTATAAGTGAGGACGTTTGAATTTGCATAAATTCATTATCTCAAGAATGGACGAATTTGAAGAGAAATCCTCGATAGGTCGATTTTTACTGTTAAATTAGGACTTTTTGGCATATATATAATACTAGTGACGTCATCCATCTGGGCGTGATGACGTAGTCGATGATTTTTTTGAATGGGAGTAGGGGTCGTGTGATGGCTAATTTGAAAGGTTATTTAATTCTCTATTCAGTAATATAAACGCTAACATAATTATTTATACAGGGTTTAAAAAATTTTTTTCTCCTTTTTGTGTAAATTAATTTATAAACATTTTTTGTACACCCTGTATAAATAATTGTGCTAGTGTTTGTATTATTGAATAGAGAATGAAATAACCTTTCAAATAAGCTATCACACGACCCCTGCGTCCGTTCAAAAAAATCATCGAATATGTTATCACGCCCAGATGGATTACGTCACTAAAAAGTATTACACATATGCCAAAAAGTCCTAATTAAAAAAAAAAATCGACCTGTCTAAGGATTTCCCTTCAAATTCGCCCATTCTTGAGATAATGAATTTATGCAAACTCAAACGTCCTCACTTATACCACAGTGTCACGCCCGCTTGATTAGCAATGAAAAAACAAAGGGGTTTTCGATATTGTATTGCAAAAAACTCTTTGGAATTTCATCAGTCGATGGTTAAAGAATGTCTGCATACCTTGGTAACATTAAAATTTTCAGTTAAATGTCCGATTCAGGGTTAAAAATGGCCGATTTCTCAATTTTTAAATTTTTTAATCGCTTATATCGCACTATGAGTGCAATACTATCGTAAGTAAAAAAAAATATTTTTTGAGATAATCGGGAAAAATGTTTCATTTATAGCACTTTATATGAGTGCAAAACTATTCTAACTAAAAATTTAATTTTCATGGTATAATTCCCAAGTTGTTGTTTATTTGGGTTTATATTACTGCGGACACTAAATCCTTAGCCAATTTTACTATTATTTATTTTATTAGTCAATTCCCAAGTTAAGATACTACAGTGATGAGAGCGTTAATAACCGGCAAAATAGCACAAAAGATGGAAAACGTATTAATTTGTGAGATAAAAAGAAATGAAACTAGTCGAGCTGGAAAATTTAGCGATATTAACCTTTAAATTTACATTATATTGGTAATTTCCCACCTTTAGACGTATCGCACGAGTTTGGCAACTACCACTGTCACAGTGACAGTTTTAGTTGACACACTCGTCTGATACGTGTAAAGGTGGGAAACAATCAATATAATGTAAATTTATAAGTTAATATCGCTAAATTTTCCAGCTCGATTAGTTTCGTTTCTTTTTATCTCACAACTTAATACGCTTTCCATCTTTTGTGCTATTTTGCCGGTTATTAGCGTGCCCATCACTGTATAATATTCGCGTATAAGGCTTATCGTTTTTGTGCAAGACTATCACATTCGAAAAAATATGATAGTCTTACATCTAATTGCCGTACGCGGCAATAAATTTGGGTGTCGTTATCAGTGATGTCATGGTGCCGGAACGAGGTTCAGGCACTGGTTAAGTAAAAAGCAACAATTAAAATAAAATAAAAAGCGACATTTCCAGAATTTAAATATTTTTGAAATATGCAAATACATTATACCTACATTTTAAAATATGCAGACGTAACGTATACGTAAACAGACGAATATCTGAATGCATCATAACAGATCTAGTTCTTGACAATGTCTACAAGGAACCCCTGGATATAAGTAAGCAAAAAAAAAAGATAGGTTACTATCTTTGTGTAAGAAAAATTTAATAAAAAAAGACTACCACGACTTTTACGAATCATTTCCAGTTTTCACCAGTGCAAGTAATGACTCAGATGTTGAATAGTTCATGAAGCAAAGGCTTAGGTTATAAGTGAAACACAATTTGTATTTGTATATTCTTAATCTTACGTTAATGTTTTTATTTAGTAAATTACGTTTTGTTCGGAAAATAATGATTCTGACTTCTATTATCCTTAATTAGGATCGTATATGCCAAAATGTGTATTATTACTAAGGTGCAAGACTATCTTCACTTCAAATATATCATTATTGGGGTATTATGTTATTTTTTTAAAAACAATAACTAAAATGAGTCAATCTAAATGTATTGTTTTAATTCGCAATAGTTCAATATCATTAATAGGGTTGATGTAAAAAAAAAAGATAAAAATTTGAGCCAAACTAAAACGTTCATTATCTTCACATTTACTTTTTTTGAGTTGCGATACTATTGCACTCATAGTGCGATATGTCAAAAACTATTAACCTAAGAGAAAAGTCACTAAGACCTTTCTGTTTGGAATTATTCAAAAAACCTAAAAACTTTGTTCGATGCAAAAAAAATCATTTGAGGAAAAAACCCTAATCTTTCCCCTCGCCTGGCAAGGTCTTATGCTGTTCAGAATCGCCTGTAATTGTACACATTTCTTCTAAATGACTTACTCAAACACATACTTAAATTTAAACTTTACAGGAGAAAGTTTATTTTACCCCCTAAACTATGCACTTTTCGATTCACAGGATTCATTCAGCTACTGACTATCACAAATAAGCGAGACTTAAAAACTCTAAACAAGCAGCGTGCAGTTACTCTGGAATCTCAATTGACACTGACTGACTACGTAAAACTGCTTAATATGCCAAGGGGTTGGCGGGGGACAACCTCGAAAATTCTATAGGTATGGTCGAAGCGAAGATCGATATGATATGCGCATTTTATCAATGAAATTCGATATTTTTAAGACATTCCAGAAGCCGCTACAGATAAAATGTTTTAACGACCTATTAATCATTGAGAATTACTCGACGGATATTAGTACAGTTAAAATAATTTAAGACGATAACCGGATAATAATGATTTAATGAGTGAAATTTACTTGTAAGTAAATAACTAGTAAGTTTTTTTTACTTTAATGAAAAAAGCAAGCCCATTAGCAGAACCCAATTAAAAATTATTTTGAGCATCATATTTGAAGCATTATTTGGTTGAAAAATCTCATTTTTGTTGGCAAAAAAATATATTAATTTGTTTGGACTAAATTACAGTTGTGTTTATCTTGAACAGGATATTTATGTTACTATCAACATTCACACAGTGTTGCCAAACTGAATTTTGTTATTTTGAGTGGAAATTTTCCCAGCGATCTCCGAGGGTACAATAAGTAAGTAAATAAGCCAGTATTCCTGGCTTCAAAATTTACGAAAGTGGTATAACACGACTACCACTGAACTGTTCCGCGCTACCGTAAATAAAGTCAAGATAGCCATGATGATCCGCCAACATCCGGAACGGATAGGCACTTTAAAAAGAAGAAGAAGTAAGTAAAACCACTCCTTTTGAATATTTGCTACCAGGGATTTCTTAGGTACAGGTTTTCAATGGGTAAATATATCTTTTGAATGCTTTATAACCGGGATTTCTTGAGAATTTGATCGGGAAATTTAATCGATATGGTTTTATGGAGGTAGACACCCTGTAAGAATGATCCAAAGAATGTAAGATGTATCCAAATAATTTTGTAATTCCTACTCGATTTTGTTAGCAGATCTCGTGACTACAACAACAAATAAATTACTTTTTCTTATCGACACATTCATGTGCAAGAGTAATAATGTGCTCAGTATTATGAATACTGATTCGAATACGGCCTTCTGATTCGTTTTTCGCGGCGATCATTCCGCCTCCATTTTGTTTTGTTGTTCTCTATGCTGTTCATTTACAGGTTATTGTATCATTTAGTCTAATTACTGATAAAATTCCGTTCATCTTTATTTTCTATTGCTACTCTCCAATTAGAAATATTCATATTGTTTATAACTTATGCTTGTCTGTATCTTCCTATTTGCGCTTTGGTCTCTCTCTAGGTATTATATTTGTAAGATTCGACTTTAATAAACTCTTCACTAATTTATCTGCTTCTTATCTTAGTACGTGACTGAGTCATTTCAACCTTTAATTCCTTTGTATGTCTAAGTATAAAACATCGCTGTATTGCGAGGTATTATAATGATTATCCCTAGTAGTAAGGGACCATTAACTAGCGTATGCAGACAACATTAATATCATAGCAAGAAGAAAGGCGGACCTGATTCCTGATTCAATCGTTCACGGTATTGAAAGCAGCAGCAAAACGAATGGGGCTACACGTTAATACGAATAAAACTAAGTAGGTATATGAAGGTCACAAATAATAATCAAGTAGCAAAACCCGAAGATCTAACGAGTGGAACTTCTTCTTCTTCTTATGCAATCCACTAATGGATGTTCGCGATCACGTTTGACCATTTTTCTCTATCCTTTGCAGTATGTATTAGGTCTCCTATGTTTTTTAGTCCTGTCCATTGTTTGACATTACGGAGCCATGACATTTTCTTCCTGCCCACTCCCCTTCTTCCTTCGATCTTTCCTTCAATTAACGAGTGGAACATATACTTTCAAAGGAGTAAGAGAGTTCATATATCTAGGCTCACAAATCAACCAAAGTAATACAGTAACTGAAGAAATTAACAGATGTATACATCTAGCAAATAAAGCCATGGATTAAAGAAACTTTTAGTATCAAACATAGTCACAAAAAACAAAAATAATAAAAAGCAGTGAAGAACGGTTAGGCTGTTTTGAACGTAAAGTCCTGGACATATTTATAAAGGCTTATGGCGTAAACGCTATAATTTTGAGCTTTACCGCCTTTATAGTGAGCCTGGTATTGGTAGATTTATCAAAATAAACCAGCTGCGGTGGGTAGGCCACTTAGAGAGAATTAATAAGATGGAGTCGTCAAAACACATTTACTATAACCAAAGACCTGATGGAGTGAGGAGAAGGGGCAGGCTCAGAGCACGATCTAAGGGTCAGCTGGAAGACGACTTATGAGTTCTGAGAGTACGAAATTGAAAAACCAAGGCAAAGGATAGGAAGGAATGGAACCTGATTCTGGAACAGGCTAAGACCCACCGTGGGTTGTAGAGCCAATGATGATGGTGATCCCTAGTGGTAGACACCCCACTCGTTCTTTTTCTCCTAACGAGAGTTCTTGTAAACTACGGGTTTTTAATTTTGTTAAAAGTAAAATGGGTAAACACCATATGCATATTATTTTTTTAGAAAATAAAGATGTGTACGTAACGTACAGTGTTAATATATTTTATAGAATTTTTTTAATTAATGTCTTTTATTATTGATAATATGCAGTACTCTAACGGGTAGTTATTTTCGGATGACAGATTCAGTAATACATAGGTTCAATTAAAATAAATAAAAATATATTATTCTTCTCCCGATACCAAGTAAAATCAAAATAATAAAATAAAACAATATTCTGCTCTTCGTTCCGTCCCTAAGAAAGCTATACCATAATTAAACTCAATATTCAGATAATTCTAAAAATCCTTTTAAAAAAGAATAAATACTTAATACTATATTTTTTTTCTACAATCACTTGATAAAGACGACTTTTTCGCTTGTCAGTGGCAACGAAAAGTTGACGTTTACTGAGTACCGTCACTTTATCGCTCTAGCGCGTAAAGTTTGACTTTACGCCCGTCGTCCGTAGCAACCGTACAACCAGTCAATACAAACACATTGAACATTCAAAGTGAAAGATGTAAAAGTTAATGTTATGACATTATAATATATAAAATGATATAAAATAGTTACAATAAAGTTAATGATTTAAAAATAGTTTCATTTTATTAAGTGATTGTAGAAAAACTGTTGTATGTAAAACACGCGCAAAGTGATATTATTGCTTTCTGCTACGCGTCGAGCTGTAACTCTTACTCTCAAGCAATAATGTATCACTTTTCGCTATTAATACATAAATAACTATTATGTTGAATAATAAACAATACCGTCGATGCATTCCAACCTATGTTGGACACACGCATTCATTCTGGCGACCCAGAGAATCCCGCTGAATAAACATAAACATACTATGATATCACACTTACAAGGCTGACATCAAATCGAAAGTGAAAATCTAAATAAACACGCATGTATAATAAATAATTGCACTTAACATAACTACAAAATTAATTAGTCAAATTACGAGAGAGTTTCGACTAAGTTCGGTTTGGCTTGCCGTTTAGAAGAGAATGTAATTATCGTCGTCATCATCTGGGTACAATTCATTGCATTTAATTACCAATAAAGTATTGATGGGTGAACAAGTGTATCTTTGCTGATCAATCTCATACCGAGGGTAAACACCACAACAACATGTCTCATAAAAGCCCCTTGGGGTTGTATTTATGAGGTAAAATTGTATTTACTACTATCAAAAATGCAATAAAAACGTTAGTATAATACAAGAAGCAATTACACTATTCCTCAATACGAAATCAACATATTAATAATTAAGCAAAGATTCGCAACCACGCTATTCCTCAGTACGGAAAAACTACACACAGTCTCGCAGTTACGGAGTAAGGTTTGAGAAAAAATTAACTTTGCAATTCCTCCTAGATTTTTTTAGCAAATCTCGTGACTACATCAATCAATAAATTACGTCTTCTTATTAATACATTCATTTTGAACGACGCTCTTACTTTTTCTATTTTTATACGAATCTCCTTTTCTTGATCCCAACTTGAATTAACTGTTGTTCCTAAGTAAGTTTACGAATCCAAGTGTTCAATTCATTGATTGTCTAATATCAGTTGTCTTGCTCGTTGTTGGGTTTTGCTTACTAGCATCCATTTGATTTTTGTGATGTTTAGTTTGTATTTTACTCATCAGGCAACTCAGCTCATCCATGCTACTCGCGCGAATCATAGTGTCATCAGCATTCCTTACATTATTAATTATTTCTCCATTTATCTTTATGCCTTCTGTGCTTTCTTATAGCGCTGTCTTAAATACCTCTTCCGAGTATATATTAAAGAGAATAAGAGACAAAATGCAGCACTACCAAAAATATTTAATTAGTTAGTTGTTTTCTTGAAAACCGAATATTTTTATTTTAAACTCGCGTAATTAAAGACTTTTACAAATAAGCACAAGTAATCTTTAAACAAAAACATTCTGTACTATAAAATTAATCAAAAACATCACAAATGTTTTCAAGCTAACGTTAATTTGAGTAGTTTTCTAAACTATCAGGACATATTGTATTGTCCTCTAAGAATACAACAACCTCGTTTGTACCTTAACTTGTTAAAAATATGGGTCAAAGCAATTTACTCCCGTGAAGTCACGCAACATTTCTCTTTAGTTTAATTAAGTAGAATAAAACCTTTTTGGGTAAACCATACGTTATCAATTTAATAAGACACAAAATAAATACAAAGTGAGTCATAGTATGCCATATTTGTTTATTAGAGCAAAACTGTGGTTGCGCTTCCACAAATTATTTGGGTAGTTATTTTACTACATAAAATATTACAAGTACGCAACTAAAATATTATCGTTTGTATCCACTTTTTAACAAGCACTAATAGAATTGGTGCGGTAATTTACGCCAGGGAAATAGGCAAAAATATACCATGTTCAGGGCACTTGAGCAGCCAGGTTGCAAACGGATTTTTTGGGTACTACGAGTATATACCTAATACATTAGGTTTGTCTAGCAAAGAGTCAAACTAGTTAGAAAACGTCAGCAAACAGTTGGTCAGTGAAAGAACATAATACAGTCACCAGTGCTATCCCCTCCACTCGCGCTGGTCGACTATTCGCTGATGGTTTAAAACCGTTTGAAACTTATGCTAGAACAAACCTAACATAAATACAAAAATTCGCGTCACAGTTGTAACGAGAATTTTAGTTATTAACAAATAAGAGCCAAAAATGGCCGTTTTTCTTTTAAATCGCTACAGGTAAAAATAGGATAATTAAATATCTTATTAAGAGTACTCTTCTTTTAGTAGATGAGCAAATGTTTAAAATGGCAGTTTTTTAATTTTGGTCTGATCATTTGTTGCTTCGGAAATTGCAAACTAAGCCTAAAATTTTGAAAATAAAAAATTTGCTATAACTTTTAAGAAAATGAGCTGAAGACTATATTGCATGAAAAGTTGAGTCAAACAGTCCATATAATTACTCCGTTCTTTAACGGTAAAATATTGCAGAACCTCTAAATTTTAAAGAACCGCCTGGATTGGCATGAAATTTGGCATACACATAGCTAAAAGTCAAAGAAAAAGTGATATTGTGCCGATATGTGCTTTTGCCCTGGGGGTGGTTTTCATCCCTCTTGGGGGTGAAAAAATATTCGTCCAAAGAAAGTCAGGAAATGGATAAATTGGTTAATTTTAAGTAACTTTTGTTTTATAGAGTTTTTTCACTAAGTCAATATTTTCGAGTTATTTGGCAGTGAATATGTTCATTTTTTCAATAAAATAACCACGCTTTTAGACGGTTTTTCGCAAATAACTCAAATAGTAAGTATTTTGTCGCAAAAACCTTTTTAACAAAAATATAGCCTGTAAAAAATTTAAAAAATGGTGTACATATCACGTTTTTATACCTAGTAGAAGCAGAGTTATAGCTAATGAAAAATAGGTTAATATTCGTCAAATTCCAAATGGAATATTTTAACGTGAAATAACCAAAAATAAAGCACATTTCGCGGAAAACTCATTACAACTTATTTAAAGTGTTTAAAAAAAGCTTGATTTTTGTTTTATAAAAAAAATTTCTAGCATCAAAATTAAACAAGTTACGCTCAAAATAAAGTTAGTCCCTTTTGGTTTTGGTAAAAAAATCGAGAAAATCACCCCCTAATTAGTATCTTCCATCCATCCAATGGCACTACAGCCCAAATCGAGCCTTGGCCTTTTTCAATAAGCTTCTCCAATCATTTCGATTTACCGCTGTTCTTTTCCATGAACGCGTTCCCAGGAAGTTCCTGGCATCCTCATCGACTTCGTCTTCCCATCTCTTTTTAGGTCTTCCAACCGGTCTTCTTCCCTGCATTCTTGCATTCAGCAATTTTCTGGGGATTATATTCTCATGCATGCGGACCACGTGCCCTGCCCACCGTAATCTCTGTAGTTTAGTGTGTTGTGCTAGAGTTGGTTCGCTATATTGCTCGTATATTTCTCTATTATACCTAATTCGCCAGTTGTTATTTTCCCTTATTGGGCCCAGTATCCTACGTAATACTTTTCTTTCAAACACATCTAATGCATTGGCAGATTTCTGTGTCACCACCCATGTTTCGCAGCTATAACTTACTATGGGCCTGATTATTGTTTTATATACCCGGAGTTTTGTTTTCCGGTGTACGTCTCGCGATTTGAATATGTGGCCCATCGCGAAATATGCTTTATTTGCCAGCACAAGCCTTCTATTTATTTCCGGTTCTTCTTCACTGCTTGCAACCAGATCCATTCCTAGGTACGTGAATCTATTCACATGTTCTATATCGTCAATAAAGTGTTGTTGCGCCGGTATATTTAATCTGGTTTGTATGAGTAGTTTTGTTTTATTTGTGTTTATTGCTAGCCCTACTGCTTCTGCACTCTGTTTCAACTCAACGTAGGTTTCTTCCGCTGCCTTCATTGTTCTGCTCATTATGTTTATATCATCCGCGTATGCTGCTAATTGGGTAGATTTGTTTGTAAGTATGTTATTTCCGCTTACCGTCAACCGTCTAACTACATATTCAAGAATAAGATTAAAAAGCGTTGGAGCCAGTCCGTCGCCTTGTTTCAGTCCTTGCGTTATCGTAAACGCATCAGTGATCTGTCCTTGAATACATACTTGTGCTTCTGTTTCTGTCATTGTCATTTGCACTAGTCGTATTAATTTTGATGCTATGCCAAATTCTTCCAATATATTAGGTAGAATTGTTCTATCTATTGA
Organism: Diabrotica virgifera virgifera; assembly: GCF_917563875.1. Lineage (NCBI taxonomy): Eukaryota > Metazoa > Arthropoda > Insecta > Coleoptera > Chrysomelidae > Diabrotica > Diabrotica virgifera. The sequence goes on along the minus strand of NC_065451.1, from coordinate 113,317,168 downwards.
ATCATAGGCCTGTTTAAAATCTACAAAGGGATTGTAAACGTCCATGTCATATTCCCATGCTTTGGCTAGTATTTGTTTAACTGTAAATAGTTGGTCAATGGTAGATCTATTTTGCCTAAACCCTGCTTGATATTCCCCGATGGTTTTTTCCGTGAGAGGTTGAAGTCTTCGATTAAGGATGTTTGTGAATATTTTGTATCCCGAACAAAGTAAAGAGATGCCTCTATAATTCTGACACAACAGTTTGTCTCATTTTTTATGAATAGGGCAGATTATACTTTTCTTCCATTGTTGGGGATTTCTTCTTCTATCCATATCTCTCGTATTAGCTGATACATCTGTTGTGTCAAATTCCTTCCTCCTTGCTTGAGTAGTTCTGCCGGTATTTTATCTATTCCCGGTGCTTTATGGCTTTTTTGTATGTGGATTGCCGTTTGGACCTCCTCTAGCGTGGGGGTCTAGTTAATTCATTTTCTTCTTCATCTTCCCCCAGCTCTTGTTGTTGTACCTCCTGCCGTGCCTGCTGCTGTCTCTGTTGTTGTAATGGTGGTTGTGCCCCTTTGTTTAATACTTCCTTAAAATATGTCATCCAGGTTATCTTAATCTCGTCCATATCGCTAATGATTTCACCCTTCTTATTTTTGCAGAGGCTAGTCTTCGGTTTGTATCCCTGTCTTAAATGTTTAATAAGTTGGTATGCACTACGTGTTTCGTTTTCCTTAAACTCCCTCTCTATGTTTAGTATCCGTTGGTTTTCGTACTTTCTCTTTTTCTGCCTGCACAGTTTATCTGCTCTTCGTCTTTTGTTCTCAAATTCTGTTTTTCTCTCTCTAGTACGTCTGAGTATGTAATTCTTATGTGATTCATTTCTTTCCTGTATAGCTTGTTTGCATTCTTCATCGAACCATGTTTCTTCTCTCCGTTGTGTCTTTGTTCCTATGACTTCTTTCGCTGTGTTTAGTATGATACTGCTTATGGTGTTCCATTGATTTTCTATTGTGGAGTCTGCTTTGTTTTCTTCTAGTAATTTTTCATCCACTGTTCTCTCAAATATAGCCTATAAAAAATTAAAAAAAAATGGTGTATATATCACGTCTTTTTATTTAGTAGAAGCACAGTTGTAGCTAATGAAAAATAGGTTCACATTCGTCAAATTCCAAATGGCACACTTTAACGTGAAATAACCAAAAATGAAGCACATTTCGGGGAAAACTCATTAAAACTTATTTAAAGTGTTTAAAAAAAGCTTCATTTTTGTTTTACAAAGAAAATTTCTAGCATCAAAATTAAACAAGTTACGCTCAAAATAAAGTTATTCCCTTTTGGTTTTGGTAAAAAAAATCGAGAAAATCACCCCCTAATTAGTATCTTAAATGAACTTAATCGTTACGACTTCACAAGTTTCTTGACTCGTGTATATATTGTTTATATGATCTGTAAGTTTCATCGGTTCAAAGTCTTTATTATTGAAAGGGGTGTAGTTAAAATGGGTTGAACGAGTCACTGATCACGAATGTATGCAAATTTAGAAACACCAAATCTTAATCAATTTTTGTCTAACAGATAAACAGAAAAATACATGAGATTCAGAAAAGCAAATCTGACATTTTTTGTTTTTCGAGATTTTTGGTATCTCTAACAATTTTTAAGATTTTGAAAAAAAGCATATTTTTCACAATTTAAATTTTTGAAAATTTTACTTAGAAACCAAATTTTTTCAAAAATAAGCACTTCGAATCGATGTAATTTACAGATCATATAAACACAACATAAGTAAAATAATTTGTGGAGATGTAACGAATAATTTCATTTAAGTTGCTAATTAGGGGGTGGTTTTCCCGATTTTTTTTTTGCAAAAACAAAAGGGACCAATTTTATTTTGACCGTAACTTGCTTAAATTTAATAGTAGAAACTTTTTGTATAAACAGAAATAAAGCTTTTTTAAAACAATTTAAAAAAGTTATAAAGGGTTTTCCCCAAAAAGTGCTTAATTTTTTGGATATTTCACGTCGAAATATTCTATTTGAAATTTGGTGAATATGAATATATTTTTCATTGACTATAACTCTGGTTCTACGAGATTCAGAGACCTAAGACGTACACCATTTTTTTTAATTTTTTATAGGCTATATTTTTGCTAGCAACGTTTTTAATTTCTTTAAACAAATTTCATGTCGATCCAAGCGGTTCTTTAAAATTTAGAGCAAAAACCGTGAAAGAATGCACCAAATGCACATAAATTTTTAAGATGATTCGTAAATTAGTTTAAATTTTATTCAATTTATTTATCCCAAAGAGCTTTTTTTGTCATGTTATTGTTTAAAAAATAATAATGAAATAGCAATTTTGTGGAAACCACATGAAATAAGAATAGTTATATTTTAAACGTATTTAAGAAAGTTCTTAAAAAGTCATTTTTACCATTCCAAAAACATTTTACTGTAGTATAATAGTTTTTGGCATATAAACAATTTAAATAACTTTGCTAAAATTGACTGTAGACTAAAACTACCTTGGGATGTGAAAAGCTGGTATTTTTACACGAATTTTCAAAAAAACTTTTCGCCTAGGTTGAATTACTGTCAAAGTTAGCCACTTTTTTTATTTAAATCAGTTACTTTGTTTATAACAATTAAGCAACTTAACTAGCGCCATTTTTAAGTACAAGGTATATAGTTTATAATGTGTGAAAGTTTAAGTAAACTTTGACCTTCAACAGAGTGGATAATAAAGCTTTAAAATGACGAAGCTTTAAAATGATCTCCTAACGAAATCAATTCGTGGTAGGTGGAGCGGGAAGTATTAAAATCCGTGCACTCAAAAAATGAAATTGATTCTTCAAACATAGGCTGCGATTACTATCTCTGGAGCTTGTTTATGGATTTTGATCATAATTTTTTAAATTTGTATGTACTCGTAGTCTTGTAGAGTACGTTATGTACACATACCCCCACCTAACATTACAAAATGTTAGGGTGAACCCCACTTATCATTCACGGATATGAAAAATAGATTACGACCGACTATAAGACCTACCGAATATACGTATATAATTTCATAAACATCGGCCCACTGTTCTCGGAGGAGTATGGCAACTAACACTGTAATAGGTGAATTTTATAGAATGTAAATATACAGGGTGTTTCATTAATAATTTTCCATATAGTAACTGGAGAAACCTTAGCACAAAATACGAAGATTTAATCTAAAACACTTAAATAAAATGTGGTTCCTTACTGAGTTACAGGGTGTTTTATCTAAAAATTCAAAAAATATTTTTGCTCAGCATTTTAAAACTGTTCGACGTATCCTTTTCATACTTGGTAGAAAGTATAAGTACTGTAAAAACTACTAAATTATGATAAACAAACCTTTCTATCTACTAGCAGAGGCGTACGACAGGGGATGGTGAATGGTTGACCCTTCTCAAATTCTACGCCACTGGAGGAATTACTAATTTAGCGCCATTTTTAGATTCTCCAATACTTTCTACGTAAATAATATACTCTTAATTGGTAACGATAAAGTTATTAGTTTTCGAGATATTTGAATTTAAATATGAAACGGCACAGTAATTTTGATTAATTTATGATATTATGGTTCATATGATAAGAATTTAAAAATTATTTGTACCCAGTACTTTAAAACTATTTGGCGTATCCTTATCATACTTGGCAGAAAGTGTAGGTACTGTACACCCTACTAAATTAAGATAAATAAACGTTTCTAGCTACTACCAGAGGCGTACGACAGGGGATAATGACTGGTTGACCCTTTCCAAATTATACGACACTGACGAAATTGCTATTTTAGTGTAATTTTTTGATTTTCCAATACTTTTTATGTAAATAAGATACTCTTCATTCTTAACGATAAAGTCATTAGTTTTCGAGATATTTGAAATTAAAAATGAAGCGACACAATACATTAATCAAAATATCCGTGTCGTTTCATTTTTAACTTCAAAGATCTCGAAAACTAATGACTTTATCGTTACGAATGAAGAGTATATTATTTTCATAGAAAGTATTGGAGAATCCAAAAATTGAATTAAAATAGCAATTCCGTCAGTGGCGTAGAATTTGGAAAGGGTCAACCAATCACTTTCCCCCGTCGTACGCCTCTGGTAATAGCCAGAAACGTTTGTTTAACATAATTTAGTAGTTTTTATAGTACTTATACTTTATACCAAGTATGAAAAGGATATGTCGGATAGTTTTACAACGCTGAGCAAAAATAATTTTTAAATTTTTAGATAAAACTCCCTGTAACTCAGTAAGGAACAACATTTTATTTAAGTGTTTTAGGTTAAATCTTCGTATTTTGTGCTAAGGTTTCCCCAGTTACTATATGAACAATTATTAATGAAACACCCTGTATAGATGGCTATTACAAAATAGGGTTTGGCGATAGAAGAGTGGAAAAAGGGTTGTATGTATTTGTTAATACCTCTTTATACTGTGGTAATAAGAACCAATAATTTTGGATATTCTAATAGTAACAATGGCCATAATAAAATAAATCATTTAAAGGGGAAAAGCCACGAAAATAGAATTTTATAATTTGAAACAAGCTTTAAATATGTTTACTTAATACCTACTCTACAATAACTTGAGATTGGAAATCCCTGAAACCAATCTCGGACTGCACATTAACGGTGAAGACATAAAAATATGCTTATAATAATTATTTATGTATCAAGGGCATTAAATAGATGTTTATACCCTAAGGGCGACAAGCTTTTAAATTCAAGGGCCTCTGGCCCGAGCGTTTATATGTCGCCCGAGGGTATAAACATCTAATAATGTACGTAGTGCATACAAAATTTGCATCAATTAAAGTTTTAATTTTATTTTATATTAATTAGTAGTAATATTGTATCTCAGCAGGTATTTACTACCGTTACTAGGAAAGTGATGTTGGTTAGCAATTTGTTATTACATAACGTAAGCAAAGATTTTTAATGTAACAGTGTCAAAAAAAAGTCAGAATACAAGAGAAATTCGATATTTCTGAAGAAATAGGTAAAAAAGCTAAAAAATCGACTGAGAATCTGTTACCTAAAAAATCCAAAGAAACATACGACAAGGAATACACTAAATTTCAACAATGGATGGCAGAAAATAATATTGAATGCGTAAATATTTGATTTTTGTTGTTTCCTATTGCAATAATTTCTTTATGCCCGCGCGGGCATAAAGTATACCATTATGTGGTTCGTAAATAAGTAATAAATACACAATATTAAACCGGTACGACATAAAATAATAATTGTTTTTCACATTACATTTCAAACATTTGTACTTATGGTAGTGGTATTTTCGGGCGGCTGATCACAGTTTAAAGAAGCAGAAGAAGAAAAAAGAAGATTATCAAGCTTCTTGACACGTGACTTGCGCGCATCACTGTTTTTTCAAATACTTTTATAAAAATTGTTAAAAAGCGTTTAAAATGCCAAAAAAGTCATCAGAGAATAATTATATAGGGTGAGGCAGATAACTGACCTATTAGAAATATCTCGAGAACTAAAGGCAACAGAATCATGAAAATTGGATTGAAGCGGTTTTGAAGGATGGATGATCTATTAAATGAAAATATTTTCATCTCTTTTCAACTTCCGGTTATACCTCGTTTTTTTTTAACAGGACAGCCTGTATATTTTTACATTTTTGGATCCTCCTCAATATCTTCTTTCTTGAAATATGAGGTTTTGTAATATTATACAGGTTATTTTAAAAGATATTTACGTTTTTTTTATTAATTTCGTAGCAATATTCACACCCTGTAGAATTGTAATAGTTTGACATTAAAAACTCTGCTTACGTTCAAGTGATTTTTAATATAGTCTACTATTTTTAAGAATCATTAGTATAGCTAATTTTGAAATTTTAGTATAGGGTTGGTCGAAACTCGGAATGAATATTTTCTGAGTTTTCTTAAATGGAACACCCTGTATTTTAGTATTGTAATAAAATGATATTTTATGGTACTTTTTTATTTTATAAGTATTCCCTATACCAAATTGCTTTAATTTGTGAGTTATTGGTGATTCAAACTAAACATTAATTGCAACAAAAATACGTGAAATTTCATTAGGTTGGCGTCACAAATAATTTTTCAGAAATAAATACATATTAATCCAGACTGATCCTTAAAATTACCAATAATGGTTTAGCAAGCAAAATACCTACGTAGTTAAGATTGTTGGTGCGATTAACAATTAAGCACAAATTAAAGCAGTTAGGTATAGGAAATGCTTAACAAATAAAAAAATACCATAAAATATCATTTTACTACAATACTAAAATACAGGGTGTTCCATTTAAGAAAACTCACAAAATACTCATTCCGACTTTCGACCAACCTCGTATACTGAAATTAAAAATTTAGCTATACTAATGATTCTTAACAATATAGACTATATTAAAAATCATTTGAACGTAAGTAGAGTTTTAGATTAGGGTGGTTCGAAAAAATTTTTTTTTAAATTCGGATCGCTATAGTGCGCAAAAGTTGCCATTGGTGTATACTTGAAAAAAGCACTAATTATTATGTTTTTATTAATTTGTCTTTCGGTCGCGCAATGCCAGCGAAGTTAACAAAAATTGTGAAAAACCTTAATTTTTCATATATAATTTTAACAGGCCAGATGGTTTTAATTGCTTTCCTATACCATGAATTAACTACTAAAAGTATGTAAAATCAATATAAATGCACTGATTATACATTTGTTTTATATCCTCCGGTCGCGCAACATAATACAAAATGAGTAAAATTAGTAGTTTTTGCAAAATTCCCAAGTTTGACTGTTTGGTACAATTTAATCATACGACTTTTAGAGATGGTATAGTTTAATTCAATTACAATAATATACACTGTGTCCGTAAAGTATGGAACAAATTCTTTTTTAGCTAAACAGAGCATTTTAAGAAATAATCCTGGGACACGTCGATTTTTGATTTTAATTTACCGTATTTTAAAATAATATTCTAATATACAGGGTGAATTACTTTCGAGTAATGACGTCACCGTCATTTTTTTAAAATAGAACACCCCCATTTTGTCTTAATTTTCGGATTACTCTAGCTGAGCTGATTCCAAAAATGTATCACATGTTGATTCAAATTGGTACAGGGTGGACAAAAATACAATAGTTTTGTGTGCTCATATTATTAAATTTTAATTAATTTTTGATATTAAATTAAAATATTAAATTAAACAATATCAAAAATAAATTAAAATTAAAAATTAATTTAAATATCAAAAATACAATAAGTATTTTTGACAATATTGTTAATTTAACTAACACGTTACTTTAAGAACACACACAAAGCTATTGTATTTTTGTCCACCCTGTACCAATTTGAATCAACATGTGATACATTTTTGGAATCAGCTCAGCTAGAGTAATCCGAAAATTGAGACAAAATGGGGGTGTTCTATTTAAAAAAAATGACGGTGACGTCATTACTCGAAAGTAATTCACCCTGTGTATTAGAATATTATTTTAAAATACGGTAAATTAAAATCAAAAATCGACGTGTTTCAGGATTATTTCTTAAAATGCTCTGTTTAGCTAAAAAAGAATTTGTTCCATACTTTACGGACACAGTGTATTTAAAATCCAAGCATATAAGATAAATTTTGATATTCAAGTGGAATTGGTCGCGCAGCTTCGCCAAAAACAGCAGACTACCGACAGGCGAGGCGAAAGTGACGAATACCAGCTAAGCGCGCGCAATCACAAATAAAGATACATGTGGGAATACCTCTACAATGGAGTATTTGTCTTCTCCATTACAACTAACTGCCATTCCACCACCTTTTCCAACACGTAGATGAAAATACAACAGACCCAATAAGATATTCCGGACCAATTGGAAAGGCCCTACCTGATTGTGAAAGACTACCATTTATTGATTTTAATCCTATTGATTGTGCACCAATAATTAGCACTCGTCACATTCAAGAAGGCTTACTACTGTAAACCGAGTTTTTCTGTTCTACATCAGTGTGTCCAACCCTTCTGAAAATCTGAGAGAGATTGTCACATTCATTCTCAAATGTTATAATATGCCTATGTGGTTTGCCACAAAAATAAACCACAAATTCATAGATGGGCCTAGACATGATTACAAAATCATTGAATCTTCAAGGTACTTACCAGAAGAGCTTCTTCAAGTTGTTGAGCCCGTTTTACAACGGAATGCTTACTTTGCCCATCCCGAAAATTTAATTTTGGCTATGGTAACTGATGACAGAAACCATATCCGAGAGCTGGGCTTTAGGCGTATCATGAAGGAAAAGCAAGCAATATCTGAAAGTGACTCTATCAGAATCTTTAAACCACCAAATTTAAACTTTGAAACTATATAGTATTACGAAATTATCAAATGGAACACCAGTACACTGACTCCCCTCTACTGCTAAGAACACTGACTAATAAAGAGATAAAACAGTATATGAGCAATAACTTCAAGCCTGTTATGAATGAGTATTGATACTTTGCCATGCCGTATACAGGCAGTTGAAAGATGCGTTAAGCTAGTGACCGAAGCTTCAACTAAAGTGGGTGGACACAGTTCCAAAGACGGCTATATTAGAACCACATTATTGCACCGCTCAGCGATGCCAACGATTAAAATCAACAACAACTGGTAGTCATTCACAATTAGGTAGGGCCTTTCCAATCGGTCCGGATATCCTATAGTGCCTGTTGTATTTCCACCTAAGTGTTGGAAAAGGTGGCGGAATGGCAGTTCGTTGTAATGGAGAAGATAAATACTCCATTGTAGAGGTCTCCCCACATGTATCTCTATTTGTGGCTGCGCGAGCTTCGCTGGCATTCGTCACTTTCGCCTCGCCTCTCGGTAGTCTGCTGTTTTTGACGAAGCTGCGCGACCGAATTCCACTTGAATATCAAAATGTATCTTTTATGCTTGAATTGTAAATATATGATTGTAATTGAATTAAACTATAGCATCTCTAAAGGTCGTAAGATTAAATTGTACTAACAGCCAAACTTTGAAATTTTGCAAAAACTACTAATTTTACTCATTTTGTATTATGTTGCGCGACCGGAAGATATGAAACAAATGTATAATAAGTGCATTTGTATTGATTTTACATACTTTTAGTAGTTAATTCATGGTATAGGAAAACAATTAAAACCGTCTGGCCTGTTTAAAAAAAATTAAAAATTAAGGTTTTTCACAATTTTTGCTAACTTCGATGGCATTGCGCGACCGGAAGACAAATTAATAAAAAAATAATAATTAGTGCTTTTTTCAAGTATATACCAATGGCAACTTTTGCGCACTATAGCGACCTGAAATAAGAAAAAAAGTTTTTTTCGAATCATCCTATTTTAGATGTCAAACTACTACAATTCTACAGGATGTGAATATTGCTACGAAATTAATAAAAAAACGTAATTATCTTTTAAAATACCCTATATAACATTACAAAACCTCATATTTTAAGAAAGAAGATACCGGAGAGAATCCAAAAATCTAGAAATATACAGGGTGTCTCATTTAAAAAAACGAAGTTATAAGCAACTTCCGGTATAACCGGAAGTAGCAAATAGATGAAAATATTTTCATTAAATAGATGACTCTTCAAAACCACTTAATTCAAATTTTCATTATTCTGTTACCTTCAGTTCTCGAAATATTTCTAATAGGACCTTTATTTGCCTTACCCTGTATATCCCGATAGAGACAGAAATATGAAACCTTGCGACAAAAATTAAGGTATTTAAGTATATTATGATATTTTTGGATTTTATTTTCTAACGTATTTATGACATTTTTGAATTATCTCATATTAGATAAATTAAATTATATGCGAATTGATATAACTATATTTTTTATTAAGAGCACACAAGATTGCGAAAGTTCTGCAAACTTTCAAAAGTGAGGCAACAGTGCGTCGGTAATTCGACACTGACAGTGACGTTTATATTATCAAAAACAATAATTTTTTACACATAGGGGCGAAATGTTTCCAAGTCAGTGACGTTCGATTTCTTATCATAAAAAAATCGATTTTTAGCAGTTCCAATGTGACACAAAATAAAGGCACGGGATAAAAAACTTTATTTGAAGAAAGTGTATTTTTTTGTCTTTCTTAATGGCGGTACAGGCTTTTTCAATATTTAGTTATAGAGTAGTTTCCACATACTAACATATTTCTGAAATTGGGCTCTGTACCGCCATTCTTTATTATATTACGAATATGTGTGCCAAATATCTCGACAAAATATTCAAAATTAGAGCCGCAACCTTGGAACGCGTTTGTTGCTACCTGTTGATAGCTACTGTTTGCTCTTAAGTATTTACAAAATGACAATTTTATTAAAATTCAAACGTGCAGTCCTTTTTGTTGTTATCAATATATTTCTCTGTTGTCATAGTTACTGCATTTCGCCACCTTAAGCCGGCTTTACATTTGTGAGTACTAAGATCCGAGTTACGAGTAGAACTGCGAACGTTTACGTTGAATACGAGCGGTTCTTTTTATTTTTTTCTTCACTTTATACGTGGAAATATTCATTATATCCGCAATAGCTTTATATGCATTATTTATTTTGTTGATATCGCTATATCCCTTTCGTTTACATTCCACGAACATTAAACTGATCGGTAAAAGTCAATAAACTGTTCCATCTGCTCTTCAGAAAATCTAAGATTCACCATTTTCTATTTGTAAATTACACGCGCTCTCGTACCAACTCGTAAATGTAAAACCGACTTTATCTGTTCGAACACAAAAAACAGTGATGTAACAGGCGCTATGTTGCCACATTGCACTGGTTTTCCTATTAATGTTTATTTGGTAGAAACATTGTCCTAACGGAGATGATATGCAAATATTTATATTGTTTTTCTCAATAAGGGTGCCTAAAGTACTACAGACTAAATAGTTAAGGATTTAACAATAAAGCCAAAGCAGAGGGTGCTTTCTAGTAACCTAAAAAAATCCTTATGATTATTATTTGATCTGCTTCTATATCTCAAAGGTACGTTACACTAGCCTAGAAGTTTAGAATAGGATACAACATATTTATTTAAATACTTTTGTAAATTTTACTTCGCATTCAATTCATTACAAGGGTAGCAAGTTTACTTACACTAAATTTTTGTTTGGTTTGTCTTCAAACAATAAAACTAGAGCAAAGGGTACTTTTTAGTAGCCCAGACAATCTTTATGATTATTTGATCTGCTTCTACTTATCAGAGGTACTTTACAGTAGCCCAGAAGTTTAGACTAGAATACAATATTTATTTAACTACTTTTTGCACATTTTACCTTGATATATTACAAGGATAGTAAATTTACTTACATTTAATTTTTGTTTGGTTTGTCATCAAACAATACAACTAGAGCAGAGGGTACTTTTTAGTAGCCCAGACAATCTTTATGATTATTTGATCTGCTTCTATTTCTCAGAGGTACTTTACAGTAGCCCAGAAGTTTAGACTAGAATAGAATATTTATATAACTCCTTTTTGCACATTTAACTATGATATAATACAAGGATAGTAAGTTTACTTCCAATATATTGTTGTTTGGTTTGTCTTCAAACAGTAAAACTAGAGCAGAGGGTACTTTTTGGTAGCCCAGAAAATCTTTATGATAATTTGATCTGCTTATATTTCTCAGATGTGTTTAACAGTAGGCCAGAAGTTCTAGAATAGAATAGAATTTATTTATTTATTTACTTTTGGCACATTTTACCTTGATTTCATATCAAAATGATAGTAAGTTTACTTACACTAAATTTTTGTTTGGTTTTGTCAAAAATAATAAACAGAGATACAAAATCAGCAGCTTTTTTAAGTCAGTTCTGTTATGAAGCCACAAAAAGCCAATATTTATCCGAAGATTGTAAAAGTTAAGCTGCTGTTTCCACTCAGCATCCAACAAGAGTTCTTACAAAAGAAATACAGGGTGTTTCTAAATAAGTGCGACAAACTTTAAGGGGTAATTCTGCATAAAAAAATAATGACCGTTTACTATATAAACATGTGTCCGCAAATGCTTCGTTTCCGAGATACGGGATGTTGATTTTTTTCTTACAAACTGACAATTTATTTATTGCTCTAAAACCGGTTGAGATATGCAAATGAAAGTTAGTAAGTTTTAAGAGGTAGTTATTGCGCATTTTTTGACGTACAACTAAGAATTTTATATTCACCATTGGCGTGCATACGGGTCATATTACCCGGTCATATTACCCGTCTGCACGCTAATGGTGAATATAAAATTCTTAATTTTACGCCAAAAAATGGCCAATAACTACCTATTAAAACCTACCAAATTTCATTTGCATATCTCAACCGGTTTTAGAGCAATAAATAAATCGTCAGTTTGTAAGAAAAAATTCAACATCCCGTATCTCGGAAACGAAGCATTTGCGGAAATCTGTTTATAAAGCAAACGGTCACTATTTTTTCATACAGAATTACCACTTAAAGTTTGTCGCACTTATTTAGAAACACCCTGTATTGATGAAAAACGATGCTAATTGTTAAAGTACCTAACTTTTTTATTATCCAACATAAGCGAATGAATCAAAAAGCAAAATGTTAAGATAGCTTAAGGTTACAGTTGAGTTTTAATTTCAATATTTTAGATACGCCAGAATATTCCACAGGGTGTTCCAAACTTTGAGGAAAAAACACACTATCATTGTTCCACCCGGTATACAATGACACTTATCTGTTTAGCAAAAATATTATTACATAGATATTCTTGAAGAATAAAGCTATAACATATTTAAAAAATCACTAAAATCGGACAACAGGTGTAGGAAATATGAGACATTAAAAATATCCCATTTTTAAGGTGGTTGCGTTAATTTTGGTGCTTAGTGTATATACTTTTTAGACTAACTAGAGATCTGAAATTTTCAGAGCAGCTCAGAACTCGATAAAACTGCAATATTCAACGACTTTTACATGGAATCATTGAGTTTTATGATTTCAAAAAATCATAATTATTTTAATACCGTTGCATTAGAACTTATATGCCAAGTATTTAATTCCATACCTAACATCCAATATGGTCTAGTTGTTAAGATACCTGGCTTTCACCTAGGAAGCTCGGATTCGATTCCCGGTATCGGAAATCCTTTTTGTTTTTAACCCTTAATTACTGACGTGGATGTTACAGGACGTAGACACTGACATGCGGTATGTCATACCGTTACCTATTCTCCTTTGTTTTTAATATGAGGTTGTCTTGTATCACTCTATTTGTTTTTTGCATCAACTATGGAATGATTAGTTATAGTGCTTTAAAATAAAATACTGCTCCAAATAAAATAAATTTTATTTTTTCAAGAAAATTATGAACGCATCCATAACTTAAAAAAATGGTGGAGGTTCCTAAAAATCCTTATTAACCGAATTACAAAAAACGAGTATTGTTAACTAAAAAATAGTAAAACAATGTTGAAAATACTTGAAAGTAGAACAACTGGATGAACTTAAAGCTAATATTAAAATAATACTGAATGGACTAATTTTAACTACAGAAGCGTAAATACTGACATGCGGTACGTGATACGCCAGAAAACTTTACGTCAACGTAGTTAAGGGCTGTTTCACATTATAAGAATTTTGAGCGTGCGAGGGTTTTCTCGCACGTTTTCTTTGACGCACGAAGATATTTTGCTGTGTTGTTTGGTATATTAGTTTTATTTACACTTTGTGGCTGAGGTAGGTACATGATACGATGTCTGATATGTATCATTATGCATCATTACAAATGGGTATTTTTTGTCCATACTTTTGTCCTAATGTACGGTAATGCGTATTTAATTCATTTGCAATTTCTATTTTGTCAGTTATTATTTCTTATGTTTTTAATTAAAAGTCTTAATTTGTTTTTATAATCATTGTTCTACTAAGTTATTTGTGGGATCTTGGATAAGCTCGTCGAATTAGCTCATACAATCTATGTAATAAACTATTCTAAATGGGAAATAAGCCACAATTTAACTAAAAAATGATTTTATTAACTTTTCGACATCTGATTTGGGCGTCGAAACGTTAATAAAATCATTTTTTAGTTAAATTGTGGCTTATTTGCCATTTAGAATAGTTTGTTACAAAAATGCCACAAGGAAATAGCTTAAGAACAACATTAAAATCTATGTTTTTCATGTACAGAATTTAAAAGACCCTCCGTCATCTACTCGTTTTTAAATGTTGTTCCCCTCGTTTTAAATGTTTTTTTTAGACAATTTCACACAAGACGTAACCGCCGCCCTACTCCAGTCTTCACCGAGTCGTTTACCCTATAAAACTAAATATAATTTCGTAGAATAAAAGGTATAGTTATATTATATGGAACGAAATCAAATTATATCGTTGTGGTTACTTTATCGTCGAAGAAAGAGAAATAAGAGGAAGCAAATTCATTGGGTCCATCCTATGAACGCAAAAAGATAGGATTTATATATTTTTATATTCACATATATATCGATGGAACACCCATCTCCTATCTGGAACACCTATAGTCAACGTTAATTGCAGCTATGTAAAATAAAGTTTATTATAATATACCTAGCAGTTTTAATTACTGTTGTTATCAGTAACATATAATTATTTTTGCTGTACTTACCAAATGTGTTTTTTTCTTTCACCTAATTCGTCAAATTCACTGTTAAGTGCACTGCATACACCATTCCAGGCATTTCTCGTCAAGTTCATATCTTTATATATTTCTATTGTTTTGTTCCCAAGAGCATGTCTCGCTTCAACCTGAGACATCATAATATAAAATATATGCATCTACTTCAAACAGCCACAAAGTGTAAATGAAAATAATCTACCAAACAATGAAGGAAACTACCTTCGTGCGACTGAACGACAGTATCATAATATGAAATTTCATATTATGAAAGGATGCATTAAGTCCCCTATGCTACTGAGTGCGTAAAGGCTGCCGTCTGCTGTTGTAGCAAGGGATGACATAAACACGGCGACATCACCGAACGTTCCAACCACCGTCTAGTGATAAAGGCTCCATATTATTACATGAGCCACCATTGAAATGTCGTCGTGCGTTCTGACCCCCGCACGTTTAAATTCTTATAATGTGAAACAGCGCTTAACTATTCTACAACTGCAGCAGTTGGGAGGATATACAATTAAAGACCACTTGAAGGTACACAGATGATGTTCGAAGGAATCTTTTAATAAACAAATTTTACAACACAATATGTATTTTCGGCGAGGCATGGAATGTCAGTGGTTAGGAGTTAAAATTGACATTTTGACTGAAAAATAGTTTTTTTATAATACTTTTTTATATTGTGTCCTATAAATATAAAACCGTGGTATTATAAAAAGTTCTTTTTTATAAATGTGTAATTACTAAAAAAATAAATGCCATCGAAAATACAAATACAAATAAATCTCACCAGCTTATTTACAGATGGTAAAGAATCAAAGTGAAACGTAATAAAGCCCCATTATTATTAAACCCTGGTAATATATAGTATTGCCTTACGACTTCCTAAATAAATTTCTTAAATTTCGGCATTACAAAGGAAATCCATAAAAATAAATCACCAGAAAGGAAACGTGTGTCAACCTCATTGGTGTCATCAATAAATACCACCCTTTTGTGACAAATAATCGATTCTTTTGAAAATTGATATTTTTGAATGTCATAAATCAGGGTAACAAATGTTGTTTTAAATGCAGAGCATATGAAAATAAAGGTATATTAGGCTAAAAGCACAATTAGGATATTGGAAAATATTGACTGTAATTGATTGATGCAGAAATAATTATCTAAAATAAATTATCAAGTTTTGTGATAGGGAACGATATCATTAATAAGGAAAACAAAAGAATAGTAAATTAAATGGTTTTGTACATTATTTTTCTTAATATTTTTTGCAATTAAGGAATAGAGATATCTTATATATAACAATCAATTGCAGTTCGTCAGTCTGGCTAAAACTCGAGAATGGCTGGACCGATTTGGCTAATTTTGATATTGGATTACTTGTGCAAGATCTGGGAAGGGTTATACGGTTTTATATAGTCATTTTAGTAGCCACCAAAAATTTTACCTCTATGTGTATAAAATGCTCTTTTTACAGTGTTTGTTGCCTCCGAAAAGACTTTACCGATTTTTATGAAATTTGGCAGGTATATTCGACCGGACTGGGAGTAGGTTGTTATCTATATTTCATACCCGTCCGTCATAATGGGGTTACCCATGATGCCATAACTTTCCCAATAATGACGTGAAAAATACGAAATTAAGTAGGTAGACTCTTTGCTAATTCCAAGCAGAACTGTACTAACAATTTTTCTCAAGCGCAATTGGTGTCCGAAATACAATATCTTAAGCCGTAGAGATATTCTGAGGACAGAAGAAGAACGAGCAGCCAATTTCATCGAAGAAAAGTGCAACTGTTTAACTTATGGACTTAAATTGGGCAAAATATGAATTTTTTAATTTCTCGAAATTTTCAAAAGATATCTCTAAACCGAACTTTTCTGACGAACGGCAAGCAAGAGAAAATTTCTGAGCACAGGAAAAGAACAAGCAGCAAATTATAAAATTTGATTTAATTTTAATAAATTTTGTTTAATTTTATTTAATTTTATTTAATTTAAGTATTTTATTTATTTTTGTTTATTTTATTTTATTTCATTTTTTAATTCCATTTATTTTTTTATTTTATTAATTTTAATAAATTTTATTTAGATTTATTAGATTCTATTTACTTTTATTTAATTTTATTCAGTTTTATTTATTTTTATTTACTTTTATTATATATCAACACCTATATAGTTAAACAACCCCGAACCCAGTTATAAATACAGGGTTGTTTTGAATGTAGATAAAATAAACTGTTATATTCATTATAAGATAAACAAATTTAAGATTGTAAGTGTTGCACTACAAACTCTATTTTGTTACTTCTAACTAAACTTTATTACTTCAAACATAATGTGTAATTAATTAAAAATAATAATAAAACCTCATTCACATCGAGCATTTTTTGTTTATTAATTACGAATTCCTTTTGTTTATTTTAAGTTTATTTTATACAAAAGTTTGTTTTTATCTATTGAAGCAGTACGAAGTCTGCGGGTCAGCTGGTCTTTTAATAATATTTTGTTTGTGTATGTGTATGCGTGTGTGCGAGAGAGAGAGAGAGAGAGAGAGAGAGAGAGAGAGAGAGAGAGACGGATAGTTCTTTCAGAAAAACAGACTCAGTAAAACACAGGTTAAAAGAAAATAAATATATTAAGGATATATACAGTTTAAAATTAAATACAGGAATTATATACAGTTTAAAATTAAAATAAAAAAATAAATTAATATTCTCTCTTCGCTCCGTTGCAGAGAAAGCACCCTTGGTGGGCGTCTGCAAAAGAAAAATAAAATTGTATTTACTACTATCAAAATAAAATGCAATTAATGTAATACAAGAAGCAATTACGCAGACTCGCACCTCGTTACACTTTAATCTAGTAAGTGTAAGTACACAACTCCGGATCGGAGATGGCGGCAACCGTTCACTACACGGTTACAAGGAAACTATTTAATTACAAGCCCATCACCTCTTCACTACAGAGTTCCTGTGTGCAAACTGGCCTACCGGTTCAGTTCACTGGTTAGCCAGACAGCCTAGAGCTTCACGCTGCAAGACTGATTGATCAAGCAAGCAAGCAAGCAATTTGATTTAACCCAGCCTGTGAGAAATATCCACCCTATCGAAAAGCACTTTCGGGTGTAACAATTCATAGGAGCGAGGTGTATTAACCCGAGTAAAAACAGGAGTCACTCCACCCGCTCCAATGCTCCAGACCATCCCTTTCCCCCTATAGCACGCTGATGCGCTGTAGGGCCACAACTATCAGCCAAATGCTCTTCACATGGGAATCCTGGGTAATAAGAGATTCCAATGTAGTGCCTTAATCGATGTCAAAACTAGGCCAGTGTGAAGCGCTCTATGCCTGTATCCTCTTTTTACTTATCCGCGAACTAAAAATTGCTTGCTTTTGGCCCCAAGTCACTGAACCGAGCCAAACCAGGCTTGGTCCAGTGACCTGGTGCTCAAGTATTTTTTTGGACCACACGTGCCCGGATTTTTTTGTTTTTTATTGTTTTTTTGGTGGCTTGCGCCGTTTTTTATATTTTTTGTAGGCTGATTTTAGTAAAGATCGTGGTCTTGGAGCTACGCATGGGCTGCATGTTTTTTCGGCACTTGGTGTTTCGAGCTACGAACTATCACTACTTTTATTTTTACTTCTTTATCCTTCTTTATCTCTCTTAGACTGATTTATCTTCATCAGGTCTCTTCTTAAATACCATTTCGGCGGTCCCTCACCTGGCATTCATCAGTAGTGGAGGGAGTCTTATTGATCGTAACCTCATAAAGTTAAAAATGTTTAAGTTCCGCGCCAATAATTCATTACGTTTGATATTATTTTACTGGTTGTAATCATTTTGTGGTAAATCCCAATTTTATAAATCTTTAGATAGTTACTGTGAACTATATATTTCATAATATTTTAGTGTTTTTGTTAAGACAATTTTTTTTAAATAACCTAAGAGGGTTTTTCTAAAGGGCAGTATCATAATTTTAACCTATTTTCAACATAAATATTTATTATAATGATTAGTTTATTTTAATTTTATAATAAAAAAAGTTCCAGATAAATATTGCAGAGGTAAATATGATTCAGTCTGTAATATACAATTACCAGAATAGGTATACCAAAAGTTCTATTTCCTTTTTTGTTCAAAATACATTTGATTTATTAATAAAAAACTATTAAGCAGATAACAGAGAGTAAATACTTACATTAAAATTATTTTCATATATGAAGACCTTGAGAATGAACTTAATTGCTTGTATATCCTTTAAAGATGCATGCAACCACTTTATTAAATGTCGTTATTACCACCACTGGTAATATAAAAAATATTTTATTAGGGGTTTTATTGGTTGTACTTTAACACAATGATACTAAACAACACTTAAAATATAGCAGTTGGATTTCCCGCTATAATGTTTTGTTAAGAGCATTCATTGGTTTTACATCCTAGTTCCCAAAAAGAACATCTATTTTTCCATTTTATTAATGCTATATCCCGTCCTAAATATTTTAAAGCCGTCCCTGTTTAGAGTGTTACGAAATATTGTGTAACATTGGAAAAGTACCCCTAATCCCCTTCAAAAAGTGTTTAGACTCGTCCAAAATACGTACTTCCCTTGAAAAAAATAATGGTTTTGTCCCAAGCTTGTCAACGTTGCATCATTAAAGTCATTTTCATATTTGAGAGTACTGTTAAGTCTAAACCAGGTTAAAACCTTTGTAATATCAAAGTCAAAGTTTTGTAAATTAGTAGTTGTAATAACTTCATATTGAAGAAAGTATATTTTATAGTAAAAACAAAGTTTGAAGTTTTAAATAAATGTTTTTGAAGGTGTACCTTTTTCTTTCTGTAACCTTTTTTGGAAAAATATTAACCAGATGTCTAATGCAACTGTGTAAGTTTTAGAGTAAAAGGAGAAGGAATTTGGCATAGAAGCCAGTGTTGAGAAAAAGTTGCCCAGTTTAACCCCAAAGAGGAATCGATGATGAATGTCCCCCCATTTGGTATCCGTAAGTACGGAATATGTCCAGTAAGTACCCATATGTGAACCAGAGGATTTATTTCGAACGGCGTCCTTTTTTTAAATAGTAGGAAGATCCTCTAGTCTGAGTAAGTACCCTTTTGTATTTGTTATGGTAGTTTAGTCTTCTTAACACCCCTTCCCCTCCCTAACGAATCTGCGACCTAGCCACCGCACAACCATTGAGCTGCCGTTCGCATGAAGGTTTGCGTGTCTGCTTCTTCTTCTATTGGCCCCATTTGGACCCCCCAGTATTTTTGTAGTTAGTCTATCCCTGCCCCCATATGAGCAGACATGTAAAACGCTTCAACTGGCGCCCAACGTGGGGCTCGATTCATTTTGTAGCCCCTCGGACCCCATTTGCATGTTCCCACTACCATGTCCTTTTAGCCTCCTGTCGGTCTCATTTGTACTGCAACCGTTGGGGCAGCCTGTACCCTTGGGCAGCCTGGTCTCCGTGTGTGGTGCAAGTGCCACTGTTACAAGTTCAGCTTTTATACCTGTTCCACTAGTAGTTAGCCTATCTACTAGTCCGCAATGTCTTTAGCCACCCCCACTTGGTGTTACACTTGTAATACTTGTAACGATCACCCTGAAGTTTGACCCCGAGTAACTATCGCCCTAGTCTTCCCAAGTAGTTCAGCCCAGATTCCTCTTGTCTTGCCCCCAGAAACTGTTTCATGTCTTGTAGTGCCCCCGAAATTGTTTCAGTCTGTTAGTCCCCATGAAAGAGCCTATCTTTGTAGTTTTTGTTGCAGAATGTTAATAATTTTTCCAAAGAGGTGTAAGTATGTACACATTTTATTGTGGTGTTGATTTGGTCATGCTGTTGATTGTATAAGCATGTACCATTTCATATATCATAGTGTATTTAACTTGTAACCCCATATGTATACTGGTATTGTATGTATCGCAGAGCAGAATTGTATGTTATTGTAGCGTACTAACTGTATTGTATTGATATTGTACCCATGATGAAAGGATTGATTTGATTTTTTTGAAAGTATTGATGAAATATATAGACAAAAAGTTGAATAAAAAGTAACGTAAAATTTTTTTTTGAAAATTTTGGTAAAAGTAACGTTACATTTTTTGAATATTGAATCCACTTATAGAATATAACAGTATGTTGTATTTTTTTGCATGTATTCCTATAGATCAGTGGTTTCCAACCTTTTATGTCTGGCGACCCACCTTCTGATGTTTTTTCATATTCGCGACCCATCCCTCGCCCATGATGATATTATGTGTACGGTATTCAGCTACTGTATGAACCACGTCGCGACCCATCTGAAATCTGCCCGCGACCCACTAGTGGGTCGCGACCCACCGGTTGGGAAACGCTGCTATAAATCAACAGTTTTTTACAGAATAACCGTTTTTTGTGATTTATTGATTTGGTCATTTGAGTAGATGTGTGATGTTGTTGGTATGGTCCGTGTATGAGCTTAATCCCGTATTGTCTGTGAGAGTAGTCCCTTGTTTTTCCAGCGAAGCCTATCTCTGTTGGTGTATGTCATGCCACAGGTTAGTTGGAGAAGTAACCCCATGAAGAAGTGAAGAGGAAAACCGTGGAGAGGCCCCTCCACTTGTTCGTGAAGAAGTAAGCCCCTTGTTTTTTTCAAGCAGCCAGGAGAAAAGCTGTCGCTGTTCGAAGATGGCGTTCTCTGTCGACACTGTTTGGAAATAACTGTTTTGATGAAGTGTAGAGATTAGCCCGTGAAAAAGTCCCCCCTTGTCTGTGTTGCCCCTTGTTTTTCGACTGATCTATCTTTGTAGGTGTCAAAAGGATGCCAGAGGTTAGTCGAAAAGAACCCTTGAAGAAGTAGTTGAAGTCTCCCCCCCCCCCGTGAAGTGAAGTAGTAGAAGTCACTCTCCGTGAATGAAGTATGTCTTTGTATCTGACATGTCACAAGTGTAATACTCGTGATGAAGGAAGTGTTGTTCAGCTGTCTGTGAACACTTTCATTAGTAGTCGGAGCAAGAACTGTCTTATCCCGTGTAAGCTCATATAGGAAACAAGTTTCAATATTGTTTGTGTTTGTAAGCCCCTGTGTATGTCTAGAAGTCTTTGATAATGTTGCCTGTTTGTTTGTCTATCCCTGTTTTGTCTGGAAATTTTAGAGCCCATTGTCCCGTGTAGTCTGTTAGCCCGTGTTGACTGTTAGGTCGTGTCCATGATGGAGTTTGATTTTTTTTTGGCGAATAGTTTGTTGACCTCTCTTCTGTTTGTTGATTGAATGTAGGCCAAGAGCAGAAGCTGTGACAAGGCTGGGGAGGTTAGGATCTGGTCGCGTTGAGTACAGGTGAAGCTTGCTTTCGGTCAATAAATAGAAGCGGTTGTTCGTCGGAACTGTCATACTTTCTACATGTCCCTTTGGTCTTCCCCTTGTGTGTTGCTTTCATCCCTGTTTTGAAAAATAAAGTCCATCCCCAGTCTTGAGAAATGAAATACCCCCAGTCTTAAAAAAGTAGTCTATCCCCAGTTTTGAAAAGTAAGGTCTACCCCAGTTTTTTGAAAAGTGAAGTCTTCCCCCAGTTTGTGATTTGAAAATGAGAGAGTTGTCTTGTGACTTTCAATGAAAGGTTCTTATGTCCTAGATTGGACTGTTGACTGAAAACGTAATGATGTAGTGTTCTCTATATCATGTGTTGCGTTCATTTCCCTTAGTCTTGTTTAAAAAGTTCGATATCCCGTTTGAACCCAGTATACTAGTCTTTTTGGTCTTTTGTTGTTGTCACACGTGCCCCCCTTATTAGTCCTGTCTTGATTTTGGATTTGTTGTTGTTGTCATACACCCCTTTGTCTAGCCCTGTCTTGTTTGAATGAGTTGTTGAGGTAAGTTGTTGGTGAGATTTTGTCTCACTGAGGTGTTTAGACTGGATTGCCTAAATCCTCCTTTTGCAGAACCGTTGCCGAAATGTCCCGTGAATCTCGCTAGGTGTTAGCAGAGTTTGGGCAGATGTTTATCTGCCAAACATCAACTTTTTTATTCTTTGAGAACCGCTCGCGGTTAGGCAACGAGGTGACAAGGCTGTGTCTGTCCTGGTATGTCGCTTGTGTTACTGCTGTGGATATCAGCGAGGTCCACACAGGGCACAAGTTTAGTTTCTTTCCCAAGGCACAGAAATTCTTGTCACCTACAGTTCTTAATAGAGTCAAGAAACATTTTAGTCTACTCGACTTTAAAGAGTCTGGCGATTGATGGCACGCTAGCCCAATCCCTAACGACTTTTTTGCTTTATTTAATCCCCACTAGCCATTATCTAAATATTTTGATGTTGTTGTCCTGTCACACCCTAGATGTCAATATGAGATTTTTTTGTAGTTATCGAAAACTGAATAGAAAATCCAGTTTCCTCTCTTCCGAGGAGGCTATTATAGCCTTTGGATTTCCCGCTATAATGTTTCGTTAATAGCATTCATTGGTTTTACATTCTAGTTCCCAAAAAGAACATCTATTTTTCCATTTTATTAATGCCATATCCCGTCCTAAATATTTTAAAGCCGTCCCTGTTTAGAGTGTTACGAAATATTGTGTAACATTGGAAAAGTACCCCTAATCCCCTTCAAAAAATGTTTGGACTCGTCCAAAATACGTACTTCCCTTGAAAAAAATAATGGTTTTGTCCCAAGCTTGTCAACGTTGCATCATTAAAGGCGAGAATCGCGCTGTATTTACGCGGTACTTTGCTCGATCTGTGTCTTGAGAGCGAAGCGCAGTTCAGTCCGGTTTGAAAATTTGACGCGAGAAGACCCGCTCGCCGGTACTCGCTTGAAAAGGGCGTTGGCCGTTGTCCTTTGCCGGTAATAAGTATAGTATTGTCGTTTTGTGAAGCTATGAAGATCTAGTAACCTGTAGTGAGTGCTCTAGGAGGATTTTTACCCCATGATAATGGATTTGTATGGTGGAAATCGGGTACTCCTATGAGTTGTATGACGCAGTTCTATAAGCCGGCATTCTGTAGAAGTCTTTGTTCCTGTTTTGTGATGTCCTGGTTTGATTCACCAAAGAAATGTCTTTCCTGTCCCGTTTTGAATGCCCCGCCACGCCTCGTGTCAAAAAGACAACGATCGTTGGGCGCCAGTTGAAGCGTTTTACATGTCTGCTCATATGGGGGCAGGGGTAGACTAACTACAAAAATACTGGGGGGTCGAAATGGGGCCAATAGAAGAAGAAGCAGACACGCAAACCTTCATGCGAACGGCAGCTCAATAGTTGTGCGGTGGCTAGGTCGCTGATTCGTTAGGGAGGGGAAGGGGTGTTAAGAAGACTAAACTACCATAACAAATACAAAAGGGTACTTACTCAGACTACAGGATCTTTCTACTATTTAAAAAAAGGACGCCATTCGAAATAAATCCTCTGGTTCACATATGGGTATTTACTGGACATATTCCGTACTTACGGATACCAAATGGGGGGACATTCATCATCGATTCCTCTTTAGGGTTAAACTGGGCAACTTTTTCTCTACACTGGCTTCTATGCCAAATTCCTTCTCCTTTTACACTAAAACTTACACAGTTGCATTAGACATCTGGTTAATATTTTTCCAAAAAGGTTACAGAAAGAAAAAGGTACACCTTCAAAAATATTTATTTAAAACTTCAAACTTTGTTTTTACTATAAAATATACTGTCTTCAATATAAAGTTATTGCAACTACTAATTTACAAAACTTTGACTTTGATATTACAAAGGTTTTAACCTGGTTTAGACTTAACAATACTCTCAAATATGAAAATGATTTTACATTACAAAAGAACTTGTTGGACAATGTATGTCAACATAAGATTTGACGTAGCGGTCAAATGTCAAAGTCACTGTCATTTACCATTATGAAAGCAAAAGCAAACTATTATTAAAAACTTATTATTTTTAAACTCTTTACCAACAAACTTTATATTCCATTTGGAATTTTTACAAAATTGAAAAACGTCTCATACTGTTTTATTTTAACAAAATCCCATCGTCACACTTCAAACACTACACGGGGGGAAAGGGGTTCATTTCGACACAGGGGCTTCATTTTCAGTGGAACAGGAAACAAGACATCGGTGTCTTTTTGACACGAGGCGTGGCGGGGCATTCAAAACGGGACAGGAAAGACATTTCTTTGGTGAATCAAACCAGAACATCACAAAACAGGAACAAAGACTTCTACACAATGCCGGCTTATAGAACTGCGTCATACAACTCAAAGGAGTACCCGATTTCCACCATACAAATCCATTATCATGGGGTAAAAATCCTCCTAGAGCACTCACTACAGGTTACTCGATCTTCATAGCTTCACAAAACGACAATACTATACTTATTACCGGCAAGGGACAACGGGCAACGCCCTGTTCAAGTGAGTACCGGCGAGCGGGTCTTCTCGCTTCAAATTTTCAAACCGGACTGAACTGCGCTTCGCTCTCAAGACACAGATCGAAGTACCGCGTAAATGCAGCGCGATTCTCGCCTTTAATGATGCAACGTTGACAAGCTTGGGACAAAACCATTATTTTTTTCAAGGGAAGTACGTATTTTGGACGAGTCCAAACAGTTTTTGAAGGGGATTAGGGGTACTTTTCCAATGTTACACAATATTTCGTAACACTCTAAACAGGGACGGCTTTAAAATATTTAGGACGGGATATAGCATTAATAAAATGGAAAAATAGATGTTCTTTTTGGGAACTAGGATGTAAAACCAGTGAATGCTATTAACAAAACCTTATAGCGGGAAATCCAACTGTTATAAAAGTGTTTACTTTTATTTTCCATATTAAACACACACACAATTCAATACTATCTATTCAAAACCTGCATCAAATTCCAATATACGCAAATTGGTAGATACTTTTATATGAGACAGAAGAAATGTAAAAAATGTAAATATTACGATACAAGACATCACAAGTATTCGCGCGCTTTTTCGATCGTTTGAAATGATTTAAATACACAGAAGATTAAAAATTTGTACTTCTAAGATATTACGAGTTTTTGAGGCGTGAAATTTTTATAAATTATTATATATAAAATATTATAAGTTTATAAAAAAAAGTCCTGTTGGATCAATGTTCACTGTTAGCGTTTTGATCAACCACAGATGCCGGTTTTCACACGTGGATTAACTGGTTCGTACACGTGTTTAATAATTGTTTTTATCGAATTCGCGATTATTTTATGTCGAATTATTGTCTTAGACTATTTCATAGAGAATAAAAGCGTTTATTCAGCGATAATAATACCCAAAGAAAAGTCAAAGCGCATGTACCTTCGACGGGTATATTTTTTGGTTCACAACTAGGCACTGCTTAGGTAGGGTTGGCTTAAGAAATAGTTTAAACATAAGAATTGTAATTATTGAAATCATACATCGAAACATATAAGATTATTTGTGAAAAACTGAACACATGTCGTTGTAAAATTATGAGTATCACTTCGTAAAAGATGATTTTTTTTATATAATTTGCGTACTGAGCTATCAATAATTAAGAGCTACAATATAGTTCATATGAGCTCAACAAACAAGTTAAACAGCTTTTATTATCCCTATAATTTTATTTTGGTTTACTTTGAACACAATATGTCGGTTTGAATAACAGGCTAATTTTTTTCTTTAACCTGTGCCAGTGAAAAACGTAAGTAAAAAATAATAAAAACGATATATTAATAGCATATTATATCCTGATGTAAAATATGCTAATAGCTCTATTTGCTATAATCTCCATATGGGGTAAAAGTATCACAAGATTATACGTTGATAAATGTGTGGTATACTGTCCTTATCAATTCCACGTATTTGTTATTAGCAGAAAATAACGAACAACCCTTGAAAAGAGTCCATTATTTATGCTTATTTTATTCAAGATTTCAAAGAAAAATTACGACTTCTAAGATTAGACCTCAGTCCAAGTAATTTATTCTTTAAGCAATTTAGGTATACAGGAAGACATGTAAATGTCAGATCCTTCCGTGTGTTGGGCAAATATACCATCGGTAAACACTGTAGCTGTTCAAACAGAGGATATGCAGGAATAGTGTACGAGGCCGAGATTTGTGACCCCCTGCAGTCTGTTTCGATAACGATCGACAGAGTTGGTTTTAGGAATTTTGTATATAAAACATTTTGACTCGAAAAACAAAGAAAATTGTATAACAATATAAATATGGACGAAAAAGATGTTGTGTAATATGCTATATTTTATATTACAACGTTTTGTAAATATACAAAGGAAAGTGGAAAGAACCAACGAGGTGAAGCATCTAGGGGTAACCCAATTCGAATACGCATATTAACAATATAACCAATAGGGCAAAGTGACTCTTCTGGAACTACAGACGAGTTGTAGGTTAAACCTGGGGAATGAAACAAGAGGTAATCTGTTGGTTATACTAATCAGTGATACGACTGACAGTTACCATGGTTCAATACTTTGATGAAGAAAGACGGCTTTGCAATTTTGTGTGACCACTCTCACCACCCTAAAAAGACAAGCGCTTTTAAATATATCATGAGTCTTAAATAGTACACGAACAGTTTCATCAGAGGCTGTCACAGGTTTTCCTCCGCTGGCATTATATATTTCGGCGGTAGCCTTTATGACCATCCTGAGACTCAAAGCAAACAATACTTGGAAGCCGAATTACCTATTGAATAGCCACACAAACACTACTGAGACTATACTTGAGAAATCCATCTTTATGATGAACACAGATATGATGACACCAGAATTAACCTTTAATATTAATAATATATTAATATCTTACTAAAAATAAATATAAATGCGGACTTATGGTTCACTGAAGGATCTAAAACTGGAAGGAATCTTTAAGCAAACATATAACTGTAATAAATCTTACAGCCTAGGTCAACCTACAACTGTGATCCAAGCTAAAGTTTTTGCTTTGGTTGCTTGCATTGATGAAATCATTGATGAAGACCCTACCGTTAAGAAAATTAAGTGGCTACTCTGGCAGTAAAGAACCCACTCACGAAATAAAAACTGGTGAGAAACTAAAAAGATCTCCTTAACAATGTAGCAAAAGACAAAAAAGTGTCTTTAATGTGGCTGCTGGGTCATGAAGGGGTGCATGGGAACGAACGGATAAATATGTTGGCGAAACAAGATTCGAGAGCAACTTTAAAAGGCCAGAACATTTCTGTGGCATTAGGTACTAAAGATGCTACAAAAAACGAGGCTTAGAAATGGCTGAAAAGGAATAATTTCTAAAAATAATTATTATCAAAAGAAATGGAGAGCCACTCAAGAGCAAATCCATACTAAACAATAATCAAGAATATTGATAAAAAATTTAACATTTGGATAGCACTCAGAAAGTCAGAAGAGTCTTCTTCTTCAAGTCCGTCTCCTATCGGAGGTTGGAAATCATCACAGCTATTCTTATTTTAC
The DNA here is from genome assembly GCF_917563875.1 of Diabrotica virgifera virgifera. NCBI lineage: Eukaryota > Metazoa > Arthropoda > Insecta > Coleoptera > Chrysomelidae > Diabrotica > Diabrotica virgifera. The sequence goes on along the minus strand of NC_065451.1, from coordinate 113,289,095 downwards.
TGGCGGCTGCCCTAAATAGGTCGATGGAACTGCAGCCGAACCATTCCCTCAGATTTCTTAACCAAGATATTCTGCGCCTACCGATACTTCTCTTACCCCTGATTTTACCCTGAATGATCAGTCTCAGCAGCGAGTATTTGTCACCTCTCATAACATGGCCAAAGTATTCAAGCTTTCTTCTTTTAACAGTAAGTACAACTTCACATCCTTTTCCGATCCGACGTAAAATTTCGGCATTCGTCACGTGGTCCACCCAAGATACACGTAGCATTCTACGGTAACACCACATCTCAAAAGCTTCAATGTTTTTAATGCTGCCCATCTTGATGGTCCATGACTCAACTCCGTATAATAAAGTGGAGAAGATATAACACCGCAGCATACGCACTCTCAGATCAAGATTTATGTCACGACTACAGAGAAATATTTTCATCTTGTTAAATGCTGATCTAGCTATTTCTATTCTTGCTCTTATTTCTTTTGTTTGATCGCCTGTATGATCCAGGCAAGCTCCAAGGTATTTATAGGAGGATACCCTTTCTATAACCGTGTTATTGACAACCAAATCATTCCTGGCGTGTGGATCTTTTGTTATTACCATCCATTTAGTTTTTCTGAGGTTTAGTGTAAGTCCGTAGCTGTTGCAGTAGTGGTTAGTGCGTTTCATCAGTCGTTGCAGATCTGTAAGATTGTCTGCTAATATCACTGTGTCGTCAGCGTATAATTATTGATTGTATTTACGTTGATCACTACACCACAACTAACGTCCGACAGAGCTTCTTTAAATATGACTTCGCTATAAAAATTAAACAAAAGAGGAGACAGAATACACCCCTGTCTTACTCCTCTACATATTTTGATCTCCTCAGTCATTTCATCATCTACCTTGACTCGTGCTGTTTGATTCCAATCAGAAGAGTAAAATGTACCAAACCATTACGAACTTTTATATACATAAATATATTATGTAAACAAGTGTATGTGTGAGAATTGTACAGTGCGTCTATAAAGTAACGCATAAATTCATTATTTCGTAAATCGGCGACTTTGAGGAAAAATTCCGAAAGAGGTCGATTTTTATTTTTAAATTACAATTTTTTAGCATATATGTATATCATACTAGTGACGCCATCCATCTGGGCGTGATGACGTAGTCAATGATTTTTTTAAATGAGAATAGGGGTCATGGGATAGCTCATTTGAAAGGGTATTTAATTATCTATTCAGTATTATATTATAAACATTAACATAATTATTTATAGAGTGTGCCCAAAAAATTTTGTTTAAATTAAATTAATTGACATAAAAAGATGAATGTATGTAATTTATTTAATTCTAAATAGATTTCACTGCTGTCAGAAAACAGAAAAAAGTTTTATTTAAAAAATAAACCTTGATTTTCGCTTAAACGTAATGTTCAAGCTGCCAAGAGGCAGGTGGGTATAGCAGCTTTAACATTGAATTTAAGCGAAAAACAATGTTTATTTGTCAAATAAACATTTTTTTCCTGTTTTCTGACAGCAGTAAAACGTATTTTGAATTAAAAAATCACATACATTCTTCTTTTTGTCTCAATTAATTTGATTCAAAAAATTTTTTTTGAATACCATGGATAAATAATTATGTTAATGTTTATTTTATTGAATAGAGAATTGAATACCCTTTTAAATGAGCTATCACATGACCCCTATAAAAAATCAAAGATTAGGTCATCACGCCCAGATAGATGACGTCATTAGTATGAGACATATGCCAAAAAATCGTAATTTAAAAACAAAAATCGACCTGTTTTATTTATAGGGGATCTATAATTTTATATTTTATCCACGACGTGTCGTTCACCCTGAAAACAATTTTTATCGAACTAGTTCTTTTATACCCACAAAAGTGAATACAAATAAAATGAAAGTAAAGATGATTCAGATTTGATTACAGGACATGACCTCCACTATGTGCTTATACGTATTTTGGCTTTACTATAGCCTCATCGGAGCACCTGCGTAGAGGCACTGAACTGGAAACAAATAATTTCATCTCTTCGATGTAATTATTAAAATAATTATCAAAGATGCAACTAGCACCATCTTATGAATAGTTAGTCAAAAGTAGCAACAACTAAAATTCGAATTGCTTTCCTCTGCACTTTTTAAGACGGAAAATACAAAGCAGAACAGAGTGGTCAATAGTGGCAGAGTATGGCATCTACGACTTACCGTTCAACGTGAAAACAATTTTTAGCGTACTAATTCCCTTTACACCCACAAAAGTGAATACAAATAAAATGAAATTTATTAAATATGTTAGAGTAATTATTTTAATAATTACACCGAAGAGATGAAAATATTTGATATCAGTTCAGTGCCTCTATACATGTGCACCGATGAGGCTATGGTAAAGGCGAAATACGTATAAGCACAGAAGAGGCCCTGTCCTCTAATCAAATCTGAATCATCTTTACTTTCATTTTATTTGTACTCACTTTTGTCGATATAAAAGGAACTAGTTCGCTAAAAATTGTTTTCACAGTGAACGACAAGTCGTGGATGCAATTATAGATCCCCTTGTCGACTAATTTACCACTATGTTTGGCTTTGTATTTTTCGTCTTGAAAAGCGCAGAGGAAGACAATTCGAATTTTAGTTCCTGCCTCTCTCGACTAACAATAATATTACTTTTATTTCTTAGCTTTTTTACACTAAGCCTTAGCCAATAAGCCGACCCTGGCTATCACCGCGCAATTGAACTATTACTTACCTTGTCTATAGTTCTTAAGTATATCGATATTGGGTCGTAAATTGGAAAGTCTTGCATTGACAGCTCGAGTATAATGATGATATTCGAGAAACTGTATTAGTGAATATACTATGCAACAAGAAATTGATTTTCGTTACATAAACAACATCAAACTAACAAATTTTTTTTAAAAAAAAAATATATTCTTCAAAAAAAATTTTACACAGTTTATGCAGAATTTTCAAAGTTTGAAAAATAACGTGGCTCAAATCGCTCTAAAAACATATAGGATGAAATTAAAGCAACTGTGGTTATTTAACGTCGACGTAACCATCAGATAAGACAGAAGATCTGCAAATCTGGTTCCAACTATTAACCCTCCACTAGTATGGTGATTTAGTTAACCTTCTATGGTATGTTGGGTCAATGGTGACCAGTGAGTATTAATCCTGCACGATTTTACATAATATGCGAAATATATTACGTTGTTATTAGTTTATTTTATTAATTAAACGTTTAGGAAAAATATAAAACAAGAAAATAAATGGACACAGATTATTGTATATAACTTATTCTTATGAATTAAACATAAAAATTGATTTATTTTACACGTTGATACACAAAGTAACAAAATAATAATAGAAACGTTAAAAAAAACGCCAATCTGAATAAATACTTTTTTCCAACTTATTTATATTTGTTCTGCAAAAAATAAATAAAAAATTAAGAATTTTATTCAAAAAAGTATATAAAGTTATAGGGTCTTTTGTACCTTGAAATTATTTGAAGACTAAGTTTTCTAGACTAAGACAACTGGTAGTACAGTAGAAAATATGAGAGTTCATAACTTGGTCGGTAGCGTGCGCCGATTGCAATATTGGATATATTGTCTGCCAACTATCGACTCCTGTCAAAATATTCTCACCTATAGAATTTCGCAAAGAAATTAGAAATTTCAATTCTTTCAAAGCTCCAGGTTAGGATCTTCTAAAGGTTCTCTAAGGAGAACTTCTAAAATACTTGACTAGAAAAGCTGTTGTCCTACTAACAATAATTTACAAGTCAATGTTACGATTATATTATTACTCGATACAATGGAAATGTGCCCACATTATTATCAGTGCTAAACCAGGTAAACCACCTACTGAACCCAATTTATACCGTCCCATCATCTTACTACCTATTATGCCTAAGGTATCGAAAAGACTAATTCTGAATAAAATTCAAGATCTTAATGATATTATCGATGAACATGATATGGTATAATGACGGCTGCCGTCAGCATCACTCCACCATTCAGCAATGCCATCGAATCACAAACAAAATAAAAAGCTGCTTAGAAGAGAAGGAAATATGTGCTTCTGCTATTCTTGACGTAAAGCAAGCGTTTGACAAGGTTTGGCTCGACGTCGACGGTCTCTTATAAAAATTGAAAACAGACATGCCTCACCATAATATCTCAATCTCAAATCCTACTACACGATCCTTCTTCTTCTTCTTCTTCAAATGCAAATCCACTAATGGATGTTGGCGATCACATTTTCCATTAACTCTCTGTTTCTTGCCATGTGTATCAGAGATTGTATGTCGTTAATCCCTGTTCATTGCCTTATGTTTCGGAGCCTGACATCCCCTTGCGTCCTATTCCTCTCTTGCCTTTAATTTTACCCTGGATTATAAGTTGAAGGAACTGGTATTTTTCGTTTCGCATGATGTGACCCAAATACGCCGTTTATCTTTTCTTGATGTTTTCGAAAAGCTGACGTTCTTGGTTGATTCTTTTAAGGACATCCACATTTGTAACTTTCGCCGTCCATGGTATCTTTAGGATACGGCGATAAAGCCACATTTCGAAGGCTTCTAATCTGTTTATATCCCTCGTTTTGAGTGTCCAGCCCTCTATGCCATATAGCAGCACCGACCACACGTAGCATTTAGTAAACCTTAGTCTCAGTGTAAGGTCGAACTCTGAGCAGGTCAGTACCTTCCTGAATTTTACGAAAGCTTGTCGAGCTTGCTCAATGCGACATTTTACTTCCCTGTCCGATGCCCAGTCTTCAGAAAGCCACGTTCCTAGGTATTTGAATTGGCTCACTCTCTCAATGGACTGAGTATTCAGTGTTATGGTGGAGTTTTCAAATGCATCCAAGTTTCTGGAGATGATCATGAATTTGGTCTTTTTGGTATTAATCTCTAATCCCATTCGCTTACTGTATTCTCCGATTATAGTGACAAGTTGTTGAAGATCTGCTATGTTGTCGCAAATTAAGACAGCATCATCAGCATATCGTATGTTGTTGATCAATACTCCATTCACTTTGATTCCCATCTTCCAAAGACTCTTGAAATATGGCTTCCGAATAAATGTTAAATAAAAGAGGGGAAAGCACACATCCCTGCCGAACACCCCTTCTTATATGTATGGATTTGGATATAGAATTGTCTATTTTTAATTGTGCTGCCTGATACCAGTACAAGTTTTCAATGCATCTTATGTCTTTTTGGTCTATATCAAGCTTCTTGAGGATCTGTTGCACACGATCAAACGCTTTCTCGTAGTAACAATTTTGGACCAACACTTGTGTTGCTACTATTGCTTCTCTTGTTCCCAAACCTTGCCTAAACCCAAACTGAGAATCACTGATGTCCCATTCACATTTTTTGTATAATCTTTGGTGTAGTATTTTTAAGAATATTTTTAAAGTGTGACTCGTCAGGCTAATGAGTCTGTGATCCTCACATATTTTTGCATTGACTTTTTTGGGTAGGGGAATAAATGTAGAGAGCAACCACTGCTGAGGATAGCAACCAGTTTCATAAATAAAATTAAATATTTTATGTAGTGCTGAAATTCCCCTTTCATCTAGTAGTTTGAGTATTTCTGAAGGGATTTCATCAGGTCCAGGTGCCTTATTGTTTTTTGAATATAATATTGCCTTTTCTATTTCCTCTTTAGTGATTGAAGGGCCAGTCAGCTGGTCGTCTGTATAAACTTCACTCATGGGTCTTTCGTCATGAAAGAGCTCCTGGATATAGTTTTCTCATATATGAATTTTCTCTTTTTCACCTAGCACTACCTGGTTATCCTGATTAACTATAATAGTTGGCCTTCGTTTTCTGTATATTCCAGCAGTCTCCTTAAGCTTTTTATGTAAATTCCGATCGTCGTGCTGTCGTTGTAAATGTTCTAGATCGATACATTGTTGCTTAAGTCATTCATTTTTTGCTATTCTTATCTTTGCTTTTATTTGCCTGTTAATGTTTTTATACATATTGCTGCCATCTGGGTCATTCTTGTGTCGTCGTCGTTCATCCATTAGTAATAGTATTTCTTCTGTCATCCATTTTTGCTTCTTGTTCTTTGGTTTGTACCCCAAGTTGATTTTCATGATGTCTGTTACAGCACTTGTAATCGTATTCCATGTTGGTGTTAGATCTTCGGTAATGTTTGTCATCAATATTTGAATTTGTGTGTTTATTTCATTACTTATTTCTGCTTGTATCATTGGATCTTTCAGTTTATCCAATGCGAACTGTTGTTGAGTTTCAGGCTTCTTTTTGCATGAAAGAGCGATCTTTATGACGGCCACTAATAGTACATGGTCAGAAGGCACATCTGCTCCAGGATATGTGCAAGCTCTTTTGACAGTTGTGCTGAATCTACCGTTGATGAGAATGAAGTCTATCTGATTTCTTATTATGTTCTGAGCTCTATCAGCTGGAGATTTCCAAGTATAAAGGCGACGGGGCTGGAGTTGGAAGCATGTGTTGGTAACTCTCATGTTTTCTTCCTGACAAAATTGTACAAGTCGGTCACCCCTTTCGTTCCTTGTTCCAAGGCCATAAGGTCCAACTACGTCTTTAAAGCTGCCTTTCCCTATTTTGGAATTAAAATCTCCCATAATTATGTTAACATCATGTTTCTTTGTCAATTTAAGCAATTCTTTGATTTCACTATAAAAGTTTTCCACCTCTTCATCTGCTGCATCTGCAGTTGGTGCATAGACCTGTATGATGTTGAGATTATTTGGCTTAGCTTCAAGTTTTACCAAGGCTGTGCGGTCGGAGTATGGTACAAACTCTGTGACAGCTCCTACACGATCCTACTATATAAACATATATACACTGTTCTTAGGAGTCAACGCCCTTCGGCAGGGATCTATGGAGGAGTATCACCAAGTCGCAAGCCCTTATCCCTTCCCGTACCGCTCCTCCATAGGCCGATCAGACGCCAGTTATTCCAGACCAAGTCATAGATTCTATTGAATTTTCTACTACGGCGTTGGTATTAATTTCATGATCTGGCTGAGGCTCTAACCGTCGATCGCAAATCCACTAAACTTGTCGATCGACTGCGCCTCTGCCAACTGGACTGTCTAGACTGACATACATAAAGCAAACATACTTACCAATAATGATATCCATCTTCTTCAACTTTTGGAGCCTATTCTTTTCGAATATTGGCGATCATTCTGGCTATAATTATTCTATTAACTGATGCTTTAAATAGATTAGTTGTTGTTGTGGAGAACCGTTTCCTCAGGTTCTTAACCATGATATTCTTCTCCCAATTGGTAACTGATATCCTAATGGCTACTTTTGCTGATGATGCAATACTAACTTCAGACACAGATTCTGAAAGAGCTGCTAACAAACTTCAGGATTGCCCACAAGTGCTATTAACCTGGCTTGAACTATGGAAAATTACCGCCGAAAAATAGACAGCAGTTACTGTCACGAGAAGAAGACAAAGATGCCGCCAAGTACACACCAATAATATTCCAATTCCACAAAAATCTGAAGTATAAAATTTAGGCTCCATCTACATCACAAGCTTCCTTAAAAATCCCATAAAAGCCAAACGGCCACAACTAAACATAAAAGTTAGATAAATGAAATAAGTCACAACTCCCACTCGAAAATAAAATACTGAATTACAGGATCATCCTCAAACCAATTTGGTCTTAAAGAATTGAACTCTGGGGTTGCAGTAAACCTTTCAACACCAATATTCTACAAAATTTTCAGTTGAAAACCCTTCGAACAATAGCCAATGCTCCATGGTACGTTTACAACCATACAATACACAACGATCTTGGTATTCCATTCATAACAGAAGTCATTGACCTTCAGGCAAACAGAGCCAAAGAAAGAAATTCCACAAATGATTGCCAAATCATAAGAAAATTATACCAACCACCACTACCTCCTAGACATCTAAACAGATACTGAACAGAACATCTAAACGTCTATAACAGAACCTGCTCGAAGACCTTGGGGATTAGGTGAAGACTTGGAGAACCGTTAATGGACGGTACCCACTACAAGCCACATACCATTCATCATATTATTTTGCTATATACTCTTGTAGTACTGATTAGATTATAATTAGCTATAACAAATAAATAAAAAAAATCAAAATAAAATTCTAATAGTCAGCAAAACTGTAATAATTACATTTTCAATTTATTTCGAACCACTAAATAAAAAGCTGTTACGAGGACTTTTCCATTAATGCTTAATTATATTTTTTACAACTACAATGGATATATATTTTATTTATCTTGCGTAATTTACTTGCCGGCCTTGCAAAATAATTTTAACTCAATAATAAAATTCCCGGAGTTTAGTTGTAGAGAATATTTTTAAGTGTATTCATAGAAACGTAATATGACACTAGAATTCACTGCAAACAGAGACCATACCATGAGCTTTCTTTAATTATATTCATTCAGAGTGTCGCCACATAGGTCATTGTAATCATACACTGAAAAAAGTAATCGACTTAGCAATACCTCTATTTATTTATTCGTTCCAATTCATAATAATGCTACAATTTTTCGAAAACTTGTTGCCTGGCAATAGATATGACGAGAGCCCACCAGGGCTCGAGTTACTATTGCTGAATGGAAGCATGTTTTAAGATACAAAAAACATGTTCTTAAAAAGGGGAAAGTTGACATCTATGGAACACAACCATATATCAATTGTCTGGTTGCGATTTCAGTATCGTCTTTGATATTCGTTGTTTATTTAGTATTTGTATATTATGTCCGAACCAGATAAATTGTTTTGTAGATAAGTACTCTGTGATCGTTAGATTTGCATTATTTCTCTAATCATGGTCCAATCATTTGGTAGTTTTACCTGTATAGTCCGTTCTTTAACGGTAAAATATTTCAAAACCCCTAAATTTTAAAGAACCGCTTGGATTGACATGAAATTTGGCATACACATAGCTAACAAGTCAAAGAAAAAAAGTGATATTGTGCCGATATGTGCTGTTGCCCTGGGGGTTGTTTTCATCCCCTTTTGGGGATGAAAAAATATTCGTCCAAAAAAAGTCAGGAAATGGATAAACTGGCTTATTTTAAGTAACTTTTGTTCTATAGAGTTTTTTCACTAAATCAATACTTTTCGAGTTATTTGGCAGTGAATATGTTCATTTTTTCAACAAAATAACCACGCTTTTAGACGGTTTTTCGCAAATAACTCAAATAGTAAGTATTTTGTCGAAAAAACATTCTTAGCAAAAATATAGCCGGTAAAAAATTTAAAAAATGGTGTATACATCACGTCTCAACACCTAGTAGAAGCAGAGATATAGCTCATGAAAAATAGGTTCATATTCGTCAAATCCAAATGGAATACTTTAACGTGAAATAACCAAAAATGAAGCACATTTCGGGGAAAACTCATTACAACTTATTTAAAGTGTTTAAAAACTTCATTTTTGTTTTATAAAAAAAATTTCTAGCATCAAAATTAAACAAGTTACGCTCAAAATAAAGTTAGTCACTTTTGGTTTTGGTAAAAAAATCGAGAAAATCACCCCCTAATTAGTATCTTAAATGAACTTAATCGTTACGACTTCACAAGTTTCTTGATTCGTGTATATATTGTTTATATGATCTGTAAGTTTCATCGGTTCAAAGTCCTTATTATTGAAAGGGCTGTAGTTAAAAGAGGTTGAACGAGTCACTGATCACGAATGTATGCAAATTGAGAAACACCCAAATCTTAATCAATTTTTGTCTAACATAAAAACAAAGAAATACATGATATTCAGAAAAGTAAATCTGACTTTTTTTGTTTTTCGAGATTTTTGGTATCTCTAACAATTTTTAAGTTATTTTGAAAAAAAAGCATATTTTTCAAAATTTAAATTTTTAAAAATTTTACTTTGAAACCAATTTTTTTCAAAAATGAAGACTTTGAATCGATGAAACTTACAGATCATATAAACACAACATAAGTAAAATAATTTGTGGAGCGGTAACGATTAATTTCATTTAAGTTGCTAATTAGGGGTTGGTCTTCCCGATTTTTTTTTGCAAAAACAAAAGGGACCAACTTTATTTTGAGTGTAACTTGCTTAAATTTAATGCTATAAACTTTTTGTAAAAACAGAAATAAATCTTTTTTTAGACACTTTCAGAAAGTTATAATGGGTTTTCCCCAAAAAGTGCTTAATTTTTTGGATATTTCACGTCGAAATATTCTATTTGAAATTTGGTGAATATGAATCTATTTTTCATTAGCTATAACTCTGGTTCTACGAGATCCAGGAACCTAAAGAGTACACCATTTTTTTTTTACTTTTTTATAAGATATATTTTGCTAAGAACGTTTTTTCGACAAAATACTTACTTTTTGAGTTATTTGCAAAAAATCGTCTAAAAATGTGGTTATTTTGTTGCAAAATGAACATATTCACTCGCAAATAACTCGAAAAGTGTTGACTTGGCGAAAAAGCTCTATAGAACAAAAGTTACTTAAAATTAGTCAGTTTACCCATTTCCGGATTTATTTTGGACATACAATTTTTCACCCCCAAGAAGGGGGTGAAAGTCACCCCCAGGGCAAAAGCACACATCGGCACAATATCACTTTTTTATTTGACATGTAAGCTATATGCATGCTAAATTTTATGTCAATCCAAGCGGTTCTTTAAAATTTAGAGCAAAAACCGTAAAAGAATGGACTAGTAAAATTTTCCGGGAGTTTTGAAAATTGATTTTTTTATCGATTTCGGTATGCTCTTTTTAAATTTAAACTTTGCTACCTCGTATCTCCGCCGCTCGCGCCGCCTTACTGAAAAAATGGAGTCTAATAACAGTTTTTTGGGAATATCTCATTTCCGACCCATTTTACGGAAAAAAACAATTATGTACAAGATTAAACTAGAAAAAATTTCCTACAACTTATGTATTTACAATATTTTTCATAACATTAATCGTTTTTGGCGTACATATTGTAGAATTGGTTTTTTTAAAGAAATTCAAAAAAATTAAATTTATATCAAAACCCATAAGATCATAGCTTTTCATCACCCTGTATATGACCAAAATTGTATAGAATTCAATTTTGCTATTAAACAAGTGTTTCGGCTTATTTGATAAAACAATAGATTACATTTATATTATTTTGAGTGTTTCAATTTCCCTGTTTCCACCCTGGAAGAAGTAAGCAACTAGAAATACTAGAAGCCACAAATCACAGGTATTGTATCAAATACAAAATTAGCCCTGAGAATAAAATTGATTGGAAAATTCCACACCTGTAATTTTGAACCAATCAAAATACGTTATTTTGACAGATCACCATGGCAACGGAGGTATTTTATCGGAAATTTTTTGCTCGTGGGGTACCCAACAGCGAATTATAGTGGAAATTTTTTGACGTTTACAATAACAGAACATTTTTGACAGACTGGTTTTTATTTGTTTACATAATTTAGTTTTGATTCATTTTCTATCACTTGTAGTTACTCAAAACTTATGTAAAATTGAAGAATATACTATTTTCTATCTTGAAATGGTATTCCCATGCAACTACAATGAGTAGAAATTACGAATTTGAAAGCCTAAATAATTGCTGACAAAGCTATGGCGCGCTATTAATCTGTTCATGCAGCTTTGGATTTTCAAATGCAAATTTGGTGTAGAATTTTCTTACCGAATACCACGCGAAGTCAAATTAATATCCGGAAATTTTTTTTTGATCATGAATATTTTTAGAAAATTTCCCTCGTCTGCGACTCGGGAAATTTTCAAAATATTCATGATCTCAAAAAAATTTCCGGAAATAATTTGACCTCTAGTGGTATTACTAGTGAAAATTTAATTTGAATTTAGTTTTGTTTTTACATAGGCAGTAAATAAAATAATTGAATAATCAATTAAATTAAGAATTTGATAATCAATCTAAATAAATAGATAAAGTAGAGCATAGCAATATATTTCAATAGACGTTTTGAAAAGAAAACTCATTTCCACACCACCTGGAGTTAGAGTAAGCAAGCAATTAGATTCAACCCGACCTGTGGGAGATGTCCATCCTTTCGAAAAAGTACATTTGGGTGTAACAATTCATTGGGGCGAGGTGTTTTGACCCGAGTTCAAACAGGGATCACCCCACCTCGCTCCAATGCCCCAGGCCATCCCTTTCCCCCCCATAGCACGCTGATGCGCGATGAGGGCAGAACTATCGAAGCCATATGCTCTTCACTATGGAATCCTGGGTAATAAGATTCCATGTGGTACCCTAATCGAATGCAAAAATTATTAGGCCCAGCGTGATGCGCTCTATGCCTTTATCCTCTTACTTACTTAACAGCGGAACTAAAATTGCTCGCTTGGGCTCCAAGCCGTTGTACCGAGCCCCAATGGGTTCCGTCCAATGGCTTGGCGCTCTAGAATTTTATGTTGATTTTTTTATTTTGTGTGATTTTTTTGTTGGTTTACGCCTTTTTTATGATTTTTTTATTTGTATATTGGTGTTACCTGATCATCTGTCTGGTATCTTGGATGACTTCTTGGACTACCTTGGTCACTATGTTGGTAACTAATCTGACCAGGTAGTCTTCGTCTGGGAGGATCGCTGTGGTGGCTTGTTGGTTTTTGCCCTGTGTGGCTTTGGCATAAGAGACTCCGTTTGCCTGTTGTCGTCTGTTGGTCTGTTGTGGCATCTGTTGTGGTGGTCTGTTCCAGGTTGGACTTCTCGGGCGTCCTCTGTAGCTTGCGGGGTGACTTCCTTTGCAGTTAGCACATGTTGCCTTTGTTTCTCTGGGTCTTTTACACATCTTCGTGTGGTGATCTTCTCCGCATTTCACACATTTGGGATGTTTGTAGCACGCGTTCTGTGCATAGTGGAAGCCTTGGCAGTTGAAGCACTGCGTTGGCTCTGTCGCTTTTCTTAGGTCTTCTACCTCTACCTTCATGTGGCACAGATTGGTGATCAGCTTAGCCTTTTCTACGTCCTTACGATTCAGAGTCAGTACGAACATCGGTAGTTGCCTTTTGGGGCCGACTCTTGTGGTCATATTCTTGGCTGCTTGGCAGACTATTTGTTGTCTTGCTTCCATCTCTTCTTGGATTTCCTCCTCGGTGGTATTTGAGGTCAATCCTCTTAAAACCACTTTGGGTTTTTATCCTCTTCTACTGGGAAGGCTACCAATTGTAGCCTTTTGTCCTTGTGTGCCTCTGCGTATTCTTCTATTATCCTCACCATTTTCTTGTAATCTTCCAGGCTTTTCGCCTGGATGAGTGTTTCTTTACCGCTCCTGGAGATTTTGTTTGTCGTGTAGACTTTTAGTTTTTGGGCTATGGTGAGGATAGCCCCTGTCTCATTCAAGCTCTGTAATTTAATTACAGGCGGCTTTCTGTGAGGTCTTGCCTGTTGTTAGGGCAACACGGTGGTTTCTTCGTTTGTTACCATGTCCTCTGTCTCTGAATCGTCAGATCGCCTTAAGGCAGGCGTCTCACCATCTGTGTTTTGTTCTGGGGGAGTTGGTTTTTTGGTCCTCGTGACAGTGGTGGGAAGTTTTATTTTGCCCTCGGTTTTTTAATCGGCGGTGGCTTATCGGTCGCTGGGTTGTTTTCTGGCTTCGGTATGGGCTTTGCCTGTTGCTTTCGTTCTAGCTTCAGGTTTTTCTGGGCTTCTCGCTGCTCTTTGAGCAGTTCGTTCATCTGTCTCGTCATCTTCATCATCGATTCTTGTAGTTCCGCTCTTTCGGTCTTTTGTCGGGCTATTTCTTCGTCCTTTTTCTTCAATTGCTCCGTGAGCTGGTCTTGCATCCTTCTCAAGTCTTCCCTTAGTCGCTCTGCCTCTGCTTTTCTACATTTAGACGATACGTTGTATGATCTTGGTCTCTCTCGGCTGCCCCTCTTGAGAAGATTTTCTCTAACTCGCTTCTTCTCTCGGCTGTCTCTCGTGAGAAGAGTTTCTCTAACTTGCTTCTTCTCTCTGCCTCGCTTTCCGTGTACTCTTCTGAGTCTTCCTCGGATTTCATCTCGGTATCTTCTTCGGTTTCCTCTTCGCTTTCATCGGTTTGTTGTTCCTGTAAAAGGCTAAGATCCACTTTGCGTGGATCTTCATATGTTGGCGAAGTGGCCATAGGGGGGAGGGGGTGATCGAGACTTAGCTCGATCAATCGTCTGGGGGGGGGAGAATCCCTAATTTTGGCGAACCTTTTTTTCCGCCGACTGGCCCGACGCCAGCTCGGCTTCAGGGTTGGTTTCCCTACCCCTATCGCGGTTGTTCACGTACCCAGACAGAACTGGGTACGGGATCCTCTTGATGTTCTCTTTTTACTGACCTAGGGGCCGGGGCTGCCCGATGCAGATTCCATAGAACTACACCTTGCAGTGTCTACCCTTACGGAGGCACAGTAAAAATCCCGTAGCGGGCTCCCGTCGAGCCCGCTTTACTTTTTTTGCTAACCGATCTCTAGCTGTGGCGTCTCAGAGAATCCAATAAAATCAAATTACCTAAGTTTCACCCCATCCAGTCGATCGGCCTTTGCCTCTCCTTCTTGCCTAAGGCTTTGAAGTGCACGATTTCGCTACCACGCTTACATTCGTGATTGGAATGAAAATTCCTGCTAATCGTACAACTTCTTCCACCGTTGGCTCCTCGTCGTCTTCTAGCCTCGGAGAGTGAGCACCGCTCAACTGTTGCTGCGCTTACATTCGCAACTGGACTGAAAAGTCCACAGTCGAACTATCCCCAGCTCGTTGGCTTCTCTGCTGCTCCGCTTCCGCTCGTACGCGTGTTGCTCCTCCGGTGGTCGGCACCGGACTCTTCTTACTCTGAAACTTACTAATCCTGCAGTTAGAGTAAGCGGCGCCTTATTTTTTATTATGGTTTTCTATGTAGGTCCATTCCATGATACTATGACAAGAAGATAAATCAACGCGCATGATGGTCTTGCATCCCTATCGCTCACTGTGACGTAAACCAGAGAAAACTTTCCTGGCGCCAAGTTGAATTCTTTATTTGTGTTCATGTTCATTCGTGTTAATACAATAGTTATCTCTCACGTGTTGCTTCAAAACGTATTGAATGAGATTTTTGTTTATTCGTTTATGTAGTAATAGTATATTATTCAACGAGCATGTAATGATGGCTATTACTCACGATGATGAAGTTTGCGACACGAGCCGTTGGCGAGTGTCGTAATTCATCAGAGTGAGTAATATCCATTACATGCAAGTAGAATACTATACTTTTTTTACGACCTTTTGTATTTGGATTAGTAGAAAAATATAAGTATCAACTACTAACATTATTTAAAACGAAATAATTTAGTTTTTATAAGAAAATATATTTTATAGAACTATGGCAACACTGTTAGAATTACACTAGTTGAGCTTTTGAAACAATCAAATAGTTGTCATTATGTCATGGAATGGCGGTGGCTTTTAAAAATAAGACATATTTTAAGGCAATTACATGAAAAAGAACGTGTGCTCTCAATTAAAATCTATTGTACAATGAACAGTAAGTAAAACAGAATTCATTGATATGAATTTCATATCCGTAAGTCCTTTTACGAAATTAATACCGATTGTTTATTGTTTACCTTTTAATAACGTCAATATTAAAATATCAAATGTTGAAATTTAAACGTAAAAAATATACTAACCCATTGTTAAAGTTTAAATAAACAAGTTTAAGTAATTTTATTTGCTAATAGGTATATTAAAAGTGCCATGCACCACTTGAATCTAACTTCAACCCGTGAGTAATGACCCGCGAGTAACTTCAGCCCATGAGTAATGAATTATTACTCAGGGTAAAGTAATGGGTGTTATTATCTAGTCAAAAATAGCGAATAATGAGTCTATTATTAAACGGTCGTAGAAAAAACTTTTATATTATATACTTATATAAATTTTGTGATGAAAACCTTCAGTATACTATGTTAATATCACCTAATTTGTTTATCGAACGCAAGTTGCTCTCGGCTATCTGTACCTACTTTATAAAGAAGACTAATTTTTGTTTACCATGTATTGTGCAGTAGTGGGTTGTTTAAACAATAATAATTAAAAAAGTAAAACTTTTTCGAAGTGTCGTTTTTTCGTGTTTCCTAGAAACAAACACATACGTAAAGTGTGGGTCTCCAAGTGTTTTCAGCGAGACAAATTTAATGAAGATATCGCGAGAATAATATGCTCAAAACATTTTACAGAAGCTGACTATTGTTTAAAAGAAAAACTATTGGGATTACCTGACAAGTGGAAGTTAAGAAATGATGCAATACCTTCTCTTCATTTATTAAAGACCCCAAGTGGGCCAAGACCGATTAAAAATATACGCAAAAGAAGAATAGAGATAAAAAATGTATTAAAAAACATGTAAGTATTTTGATTTTATACACAATTTAACGACAGACAAAATGTTTCTATAGATACTAATGGCCATTTTAATAGAACTCTGAAGTCGAAGTAAAACTTTATTTTTGATAGCTCCATAAATAACTCATTTTGGATGTATTTTTTACTACGAATATGGTAATGAAATGTTGTTCTTTATATATTTAACTTTTATTACAAAGAAGACACAAATGAACTACAACCTGAAATGTCAAAATGTGTTAGATCAGATTGCAAAACAAGCAGTAGAAGAAACTTGCTACACAAAATTTAAGGATATCGCTACTTAAATAATTATTGTAATGTAGGAGAAAAACCCTATTTTTAAAATCTGCAAATTTACATAATACATATTTGTTATGATCCACTTATACATTATTTAATTTCAGTGAAAACGACATAGTCAAAAAGCCGTGGAAGAAATAAAGAATTGGCAAACTGAAAATAAAAAATTGAAGGAACTTCTTATTTATTTATTTATTTATTTACTGAAATATACATCCACCAGGTATAAACCCATAAAGGTGTACATAAGAAAACTACATACATTGACTGAACACTTGATGACAAAATATAAAATAAAATAAAGAATAACCAAAAATGTTTCTGTTGTTAATACACATACAAAATAATAAACAAAGACCTTAATAAAGAAAAATAACATAGCATCAATTCGATAAGCTATTGCGTATTTCGCATTTAAAGATGTTAAAGCTAAGAAAAAAAAAATGTCCACAGATCTTAAGTTATTTACACTTCTGCACATACTTTTTATCGGACAATAGAAATTCTGTTGCGAATTAGGCACCGAAATATGAAAAGTTACACCTGAACGTGACACAGCTCGTGGTACATTAAAGTCTACAAGACTAAGCAAAACATCGCTATTAATTGGGCAATTGACAGTTTTTAAGATGAATATTAGGCCGTTTATTTCACGCTGCTTACGCAGTGAATGGAATCCAAACTCAGAAAGGAGTAAATTAGAGCTATAGCCTCTAACCGGATTCCTGATATACTTTTTGAGGTAAAAATATCTTAAGAATCTTTTTTGAACAGAATCAAGATTAGAGACAAGAACTGCATGATTAGGATTCCATACCACGCTGCAGTAATTAAGTTTACTACTAACTAGTCCAAAATATAAACTACGCAAAGCTTCCACAGACGTTACATCTCTGCAGCTTCTAATAATATATCCTAAAGATTTGGTTGCTTTAAAATTTTTGACATATCGAGTTTTGCCTTAGTACGATTGATATAGAAACCATCCAACACTGAGATTGATTAGTAATTATACAAGGCAGCGAAAAACTATGGAAACACGGTAATTTCTCTGAAGCCAATAGTTGCGTTCGCGGGTACAGTTGACAAATTTTCGCCGACAATTTCTAACCTCACTTAATATAAATAATACCGTTAATAGATAAATATACAAGGTATATTTACATTTAAATAATATTAATAACTAATTATTAAATTAGACTAGGTAAATATACCTTGTATATTTATCTATTAACGATATTATTTATATCATTTTAAAGTGCGCATGCGTTTTGCTGCTAATTTGTCGCCGGCTAGTCGCCGACAGGCACCCGCGAACGCACTTAATGAATATATCTTTATGAAATTATAGGATCATAAATTAGATGATGTTTTGCATTTTCTAGTAAACATTTTAAATTTTTGTGACATCATTGTTTAGCGTATCGCCGCCATCTTAATTTATTTTAAATGGCAACCTAGGTCAAGTGATATATATCATAGAAAATATTATTTTTTCCTCTTTTCGGCAATAGAAAAAAAGTACCATATCACTTAAGAAAAACTCTATTACCTTGCAATTTTATTAATCCATTTTTATTGTTTACTATTCTTGGTAGATGCGCCATTGATAGCTAGATAATCTAAAACTAACACCAGTAGTAGGCACTGAAAAAATGTCAAAAACCATTTTGTATACAATAAAATATCAAGTTTTAAATAATTTAAATTTGAAAGACTCATTATTAGTCTTACTTTTATTTGATATCTGCAGTGTTTAAAAGTAATTTAAGCATAATGCCAAAATTATGGTATGGCGTACCTATTACATTATGTAGTAATATGGTAATTTTTTGGTATTGCTGAAAAGAGAAAAAAATAAGCTTTTTTATGATATATTACTAAACCTAGGTTGCTATTTAAAAAAAGCTTATTTTTTTCTCTTTTCTGCAATACCAAAAAAGTACTATAGATATTACTAATGTAATACACCATATCATAATTTCGCATTATTCTAAAATTATTTTATCTACTCTATGTCATATTATGTATAAGTTTTTAGTTTGTGAAAACTGTCATTATAGATAGCAGTGCGTGAAGGGTTTAAAGTGTGCGTGAAGTAACAATGTATTTTAAATGGGATTTACTTTTTCGCACACTTTCAATGGGTTTTTTGGCACACTTTCATATAATCAAATATTCTTAACTTGACAACAATATGAGCAATGACTTACAACAACAAAATTTTGGACAGTTTTGTGGTTTGAAAGTAGTTAGGATTTTAAATGTCCATGTTCTAAAAATTGTAGAATAGAAATGAATTCCAGTGACCAAGAGTTACAGTTTTTTTATTTGTTTATCGTAGATAAAATATTGTATGAAACTGTGCGTGAAGTACTTTTTGCGAACGTACGCGATGTATAGCACTCGCTCCGTTGTCGCTAGTGCTCTAAAAATGGCGTGCGTACGCAAAAAGCATACTTCACGAACTGTTTCATAAATAACTATTAAACACTGCGTACTGCAGATATCGAATACAAGTAAGACTAATTTAAAACTTGACATTTTATTGTATATAAATTCGCTTTTGACATTTTCTGAGTGCCTACTACTGGTTTTAGTTTCAGATTATCTATCTATCAGTGGCGTACAAAAGAATAGTGAAAAATAAAAATTAAATATTATAATTGCAATGTAATAGAGTTTTTCATAAGTAATATTTTTTTTAACTCCTTTATTCTGCAATCTATCAGTAATGACAATAAGCGACTTTGTTGAAAAATGATTATGACATGTACAGGATGCTCCATTAAGCACCCTGTTTTATAATGTAGCTATTGCTAACTTTGTGGCATTACCTCTAATATTTACAATATGTTATTATTTACAAAGATATGTACATTACTAATTACTTAAATCTATTAATTAAGTCTCTTGGTTTGAATTTTTTTAATCTTCTTTCTTCATGTTCATGTCTTCAAACAACCGCTTGGCTAACTCGTTAGGATGTTCAGACACTCTCTCGCGATATGTTGCACTATATTCACTTATCACCTCTTGCACTGTTGGAACTACTAAGTCTCGTTGGATCACGTAGTTGGGTACGTAGTATGGAGCATCAAGAATCAGCCTTATCGTCTTGTTTTGGAACCTCTGTATTATATTTAGGTTGCTATTAGAAGCTGCTCCCCAGAGCTGAATACCGTAGGTCCAAATGGGCTTTATAATGGCTTTGTAGACCAGTAGTTTGTTTTCTAGAGACAACTTCGAGTTTCTGCCGATAATACAATATAGACGGCTTAGTTTTAGTCCTAACTGTTTGCGTTTAGTGAAAATATGTTTTCGCCATGTTAGTCTTCTGTCTAGGTGGATTCCCAAGTATGTTGACATGAAATTTGGCATACACACAGCTAACAAGTCAAAGAAAAAAAGTGATATTGTGCCGATATGTGCTTTTGCCCTGGGGGTGGTTTTCACCCCCTCTTGGGGGTTAAAAAATATTCGTCCAAAGAAAGTCAGGAAATGGGTAAACTCGCTAATTTTAAGTAACTTTTGTTCTATAGAGTTTTTTCACTAAGTCAATACTTTTCGAGTTATTTGGCAGTGAATACGTTCATTTTTTCAACAAAATAACCACGCTTTTAGACCGTTTTTCGAAAATAACTCAAATAGTAAGTATTTTGTCGAAAAACCATTCTTAGCAAAAATATAGCTTATAAAAAATTTAAAAAAATGGTGTATACATCACATCTTTTTATTTAGTAGAAGCACAGTTATAACTAATGAAAAATAGGTTCATATTCGTCAAATTCCAAATGGAACACTTTAACGTGAAATAACCAAAAATAAAGCACATTTCGGGGAAAACTCATTAAAACTTATTTAAAGTGTTTAAAAAAAGCTTTATTTTTGTTTTACAAAGAAAATTTCTAGCATCAAAATTAAGCAAGTTACGCTCAAAATAAAGTTATTCCCTTTTGGTTTTGGTAAAAAAAATCGAGAAAATCACCCCCTAATTAGTATCTTAAATGAACTTAATCGTAACGACTTCACAAGTTTCTTGACTCGTGTATATATTGTTTATATGATCTGTAAGTTTCATCGGTTCAAAGTCCTTATTATTGAAAGGGCTGTAGTTAAAATGGGTTGAACGAGTCACTGATCACGAATGTATGCAAATTTAGAAACACCAAATCTTGATCAATTTTTGTCTAACAGAAAAACAAAAAAATACATGATATTCAGAAAACCAAATCTGACTTTTTTTGTTTTTCGAGATTTTTGGTATCTCTAACAATTTTTGAGTTATTTTGAAAAAAAGCATATTTTTTAAAATTTAAATTTTTAAAAATTTTACTTTGAAACCAAATTTTTTCAAAAATAAGCACTTTGAATCGATGAAACTTACAGATCATATAAACACAATATAAGTAAAATAATTTGTGGAGCAGCAACGATTAATTTCATTTAAGTTGCTAATTAGGGGGTGGTCTTCCCGATTTTTTTTTGGAAAAACAAAAGGGACCAATTTTATTTTGAGCGTAACTTGCTTAAATTTAATGCTAGAAACTTTTTGTGAAAACAAAAATAAAGCCCTTTTTAAACACTTTAAAAAAGTTATAATGGGTTTTCCCCAAAAGGTGCTTAATTTTTTGGAAATTTAACGTCGAAATATTCTATCTGAAATTTGGTGAATATGAATCTAATTTACATTGGCTATAACTCTGGTTCCACGAGATCCAGTGACCTAACGCGTACACCATTTTTTTAAGTTTTTTATAGGCTATATTTTTACTAAGAAGGTTTTTTTCGACAAAATACTTACTTTTTGAGTTATTTGCGAAAAACCGCCTAAAAATGTGGTTATTTTGTTGAAAAATGAACATATTCACTCGCAAATAACTCGAAAATTGTTGACTCGGCGAAAAAGCTCTACAGAACAAAAGTTACTTAAAATTAGTCAGTTTACCCATTTCCGGACTTGTTTTTGGACATCTATTTTTTCACCTCCAAGAGGGGGTGAAAGTCACCCCCAGGGCAAAAGCACACATCGGCACAATATCACTTTTTTTCTTTGACATGTAAGCTATGCGTATGCCAAATTTCATGTCAATCCGAGCGGTTCTTTAAAATTTAGAGCAAAAACCGTGAAAGAATGGACTAATTATTCGGTTTCAGAGAAATTACCGTGTTTCCATACTTTTTTGCTACCCTGTATAGTAACATTCATTGCCCAACCTATCGTTACTTAAATGACTCACAACGTGTAGCTTGTTACACACTCCATAATTTATAATTAGGATTATATTTTTTATACATCGTCCGTTTCACCTTTTTCCAGTGTGTTTCATACTCTTCGTAAAAAGAGCTTACTATGTATGGATAGTAGTTTTTAAAACACCTATTGTACACTCTCGCTGCGCGTTGTTTTCTGGAAAACAGACAACGAACGTTACACTTTGAGTTACTGTGTGGAATATGTAGCAAACTGCCCGTCGGGGAATAATAGTTGACTAATTATCGTGGTGGCATTTTAAGTGGAAGAAATGTAACATTTTTATAAACTAACACTGTATCCTTGTTAACATGTAAGCGTAAATTAAAAAACACATTTCTTAACAATGCAATTAAAAAAGGTACTGTATTGTTGGAATAATTGAGGGAGAAAATAGTTTTAATGTATAGGGTGCTATAAAGGACAACAAAATATTTTTTTTATTATTTTGAGTTACAGTTGCTTTTACACATTTAAAAAAATGTTAACGAAAAATATTTTTAGGGTTCATTCAAACAAAAGCAATTTTCATCAAATATCATACTAGACCTGGATCCCGAGTACCAAAAAAAAGTTGATTAATAACAAGCTGAAAATTTGTTAAGAGCTTAACGGTCAGTCAAACTTTGATGTATGGGAACACTGAAACAGGGGAAGTTTTAATTGTGGAACACTGTAAAAATTTGAAACGTTAGACTACGAAAACGTTCCATGTATTTTGTCGGGCAGAACTTCCAATTGATTTGTTACCATTTCATTAAAGTCTCATGCAAAAATCAGACTGGTGTTTATCACCAACTGGGCATTTTAATAAGTGGAACACGAAGAACATGTCAAATGCAGGAATCATGTTGGTTAGTAATATCAGTCTGATTTCTGCATGACAGTTTAATGAAAGAGTAACAAATCAATTGGATGTTCTGGCCGACAAAATATATGGGACGTTTTCGTAATCTGACGTTCCAAATTTTTAAACTATTCCACAATTAAAACTTCCCCTGTTCCAGTGTTCCCGTATATCAAAGTTTGTCCGACTAGACACCGTTAAGCTATTAACAAATTTTCAGCTTGCTATTAATCAACTTTTTTTTGGTAGGGGTGAGCAGATAAGTACAATTGTAACGCGGTACAAATGTAACATTGCTGATAAACATCTTATTTCTGGTCGACTAGAGCTGGCAAAGCTGTATGTGAGAAAATGTTTAGTAATGCAATGTTGAACGTAGTTTCGCAATGTTTAGTAAGGGAGTTACGTTGTTACATAAAAATATTGGTTTTTACGCCTCGCGAGTAAAATTAATTAAATTTTGTATTTTTTGGATAATCGCTCTAGCATTACAGTTATTTTTTAGAAAGGATTGCATAACAATTGACTCATATTATACATTTATCAATATATTTAAAGTTATTAATAAAAAAATATATTTATTAAACCATTGGCATGTCGTTGTGGTACAATTGTAACACTAGCAACGGGTACAATTGTAACGTGTATTACCCATACGTATACCAGTATATATATACACATTATATATGTATATATCACTGTGTATGTGTATACAGGGTGGTGAATTGGAAAACGGGCCATAGTAAACTCAATTTAAAATTCTAAACTGTTGAATTCCTGCTTCCTTAATTATTTTACATCAAAAGTCATGGAAACTATTTGTAGAGGATTGAAATCTGTATTGAAAACAACTGTTAAACTTGCTCTACGACTAATAATTATTCAAAATTTTGTAAAAATATAATACATTTTTCAGAGTAATAATCTCTTGTGCGGATAGCCGATACTTCTTCCACCAATTGGTGATTTATCTCGTGCTATTTAGACTACACCTGTCGTCCCAATTTTACTTTCGTTTAAACAATGTACGTTACATTGTCGTCTAATCTCTTCACTCCTTTTTCGTTCCTTCTGCCTATTTCCTGTAAATCTCAGTACTCTCATCTCAGTAGTCTTTGTATTGTGGCTGTATCGGGGCTTGTTTCTGATGCATAGGTCATTATTGGTCTTACACTGACACAATGTTCACTGTATCTAAGATTGTTCTTATTGTGTCTAAGATCCACTGATTCTTTAAAATTCGGATTTTTCTGTATAGCTTTCGTCCTACTTCGTTCGCCACGTCAACCACTGATTCATTTGAGATTTGATCTTCTCTGAAAGTCGGATTTTTCTACATATCTTTCGTCTTACGTCGTCTTTGCTGATGTCCCCTCGCCAACTTCGTCTATGTCTCTTTCACATTCCACGATTTGATGATTTCCAATTCATCATAATTATATGTTTATTCATAATCATTGTCTTGGGTAGCTATAAGAAGTATTTGATTTAAAAATTACATGCTACGTTATAATATGAAGTCATTTTGGAAGATATAAACTGGTTGCTTATTTCATTTTAATTTGATTGATTATACAGGCGCAGATAGCTGCAGTTTTTGGTGACGTCAATCTAAAGGAGTTTAATATAACTGTATATAAAAATAACATTGTTATTTTTAGTATTTTCTTTACAATTTTATCACATTTTCTCATATTTTGAACTTTCCTTGGATTTCTACAAATCTTTCAAAAATCGAAATTAGTTAAATCGGTTTAGTTATTCTGAAGCTGTTATAAAAAAGATATAAAAAATAAAATGACGTTTATCAAACGTCATTTGGACGTTTATCAAACGTCATTTAATGTTTACATATTGACAAATGTCCTGGACAGACGGCGTGACTTGCCGCATTAGGCTTTTATAGGATTAGATTATTATATTGTAGAGAAATATTATATAGAGCTGAAACTTTATTTATGTGTTGTTTAACTTTAGTTTCTTTGTTTTAGGTAAGTTAACACAACGTTATATTAAATCTGACAAGCAAGATTCAAATACTTCGTAAAGTGGACTTGAACTGAGTTTGAAATGTAGCAGTTTCGAACGAGTTTTGTAAGTACATAATATATTAATATAATTGTCCCATGTACCTATAATCCAAGTAATGAAGCTAAAAATAGGACAAAACCTCGCAATTTTTACAGAATGGATCGATTTGTCTGAAAATTTGGGAATAAGTAGTGAATAGTCCAAGGATCAAAATCTATATGGGGGTGGTTGCCACCCCACTTCGGGGGTGGAAATTTTTTATTATATTTTGACAACAAAAGTTGATAAAAATATTCATTTTAAGCAAAAAACGTTTTATACATTTTTTTGATAAAATTAATAATTTCCGACTTATTCGCTATCGAATGTGTTAATTTTAAATCGAAAAAATCAATGTTTTTAATCAGTTTTCTGCTAATAACTCCAAAAGTTTTCGTTTTATCAAAACAACCTTGCATAACAAAAATGTACCTTTTCCGCAAATCGCCAGGAAATTTTGACATTCCTGTCAAAATTTCTTGAAGAAAAAGTCAGGACTTCCTTACTGTAAGGAAATGTCATTTCCTTACTGTAAGGAAATGATATTTCCGTACAGTTGTTAGTGTTCTACATAAATGATAGAAAACACATTGCTATTAAAACCTTGTAAATTACCTTAATCATTAAATTTTCTTTATCTGGAGCTTCCTGGATAAATTTTTTGCCCTATAACCTTGAGCTTGCCGTTTCAATAAAGAACGAAGTTTTGAGTATGTAGATATATCTACATTGTGTTTAAGTGCAAGGATTGACTTCAGCATTGAATAATTGGCCCATAATGTTGAAGATTTCATCTTTAAACAAAGGTCTAGGAAGTATGCCATTACAACATTTTCTGAGAAAGAACTCGTATTTTTACTCATGCGATAATCCATAAAACGTCTGTATGCATTTTCGTACTTTTCTCTTGATTTCTTTGGCAATAATTCTAATGAAGCAGTATTCACTGCCTCAACCAGCTCTGGAGGAGTCCAAGGAATGGAAATTTCATCATCACTTATCATTTTACTTTCGAGAACACCAGCAATTAAATTTATAAGCGTCAAGTTTGACAATTCAACCTCAATACGTTTCCATAGTAACCCAAGTAATTTTATTAGGAATTTCAAAGCACCATTTATTTGGGAATAAAATTATCGCGTTTTTTTTAAATCAATCAATATCTGTCGAATTTTAAACGATTTGCGGAAAAATAGTATGTTTACCTCGTAGGAAAAGCCACATTCCTGGACTCTGTGTTGCTAAGTCTCGGCTTGCGCCTCGACTTAGCAATCTTCACAGTCGTCCAGGAATGTTAAGCTTTTCCTAACCTTTAATCGAGCTATACTTTATGTTATGTTAGATCTTCTTCGTCAAATGCTAAAAATTGTAGTTTCAAAGTTAAAAGACGGGAAAACTATGCATTTTTCGAGGATACCTTGTTCAATATAATTTAAAGTCTTTGCAAATATCTATCTCCAGAAATAAAAAAAGTCTCTAGCTCAAAAATTAAGTGACTTATAATGAAAAGAATGTCAGTCTCTATTTCTTTTAGTGAAAAAGTGATCGGAAGCACCCCCTAATCACCACCCTAATTAATATTAGTCATTGACCTTATCTGGTCTTCTTTATTTATGTATTATTAATAGGTTTTAGAAGTTTGACCGGCTTATAAGAATTAGTTTTTAAAAAAATGGGGTTAAAAGCGAATAACGAATTTTTGTAGTTTGGTAGAAAATGCTCTTTTCTTCAGAATAGAAAGATTACCATCAGAGATACGAAAAAATGTTTAAATAGGAAATTGTAGCTTATTTAATTCCTAAGAACATGGTTTGCAACCGTTCTATCTACGGCAAAAATTGAGTGAGCTATTGACAATTAAAACTTGTAATAACATGCAAAAACTATCTGTATCAACCCTTTCAAAGTCACCAATTTTTACTACTGAGGATTTAAAAAGGATTTAATATCAATAGTCGTATACATAGACCTTGTAAGCACCTATAAAATTCTGTTTTATTAAACTGTATAAGATAAAAAATAAAAAGTTACGCTTAAAAAATCAATATATTTTTTGAGAAAAAGGGAGAAATCAAATTGGAATCATAATAATGTAAGTTAGCGGTCTTTTTAGTCATTGTCCTTATTGAGTCTTCTTTATTTGTGTATTAGTAATAGATTCTAGAAGTTTGACTGGCTTAGAATAATCAGTTTTTAAAAACTGGAGTGAAAAGCGAATAACGAAAGATTAGGCTCAGATATTCTAAAAAACATTTAAATATGAAATTGTAGGTTATTTAATTCCCAAGAACTTGGTGTTAAAAAAATTTTTCTATGGTAAAAATTGAGTGAATAGTAAATGAGGATATATCGAAAAACATTGATTTTTTCGATATAAAACTAACACTTTCGATAGCGAATAAATCGAAAACTATTAATTTTATCAAAAAAATATATAGAAGATTTTTTGCTTGGAATGAATGCTTTTATCAAGTTTTGCGGTCAAATATAGTAAAAAATTTCCACCCCGAGATGGGGTGACAACCACCCCCATGGTAAAAGCAACTTTCAGCATCATATAGATTTTGATCCTTGGACTATCCACTACGTATTCTCAAATTTTCAAGCAAATCGATCCATTCTGTAAAAATTGCGAGGTGAAAAGCTTCGGTTCCTGGGCTAGCTATGAAGCTTTAACTGACGATCATATTTGCATATAAAATGGTGTTAAAAATATGTTAGAGCCTTATTCTTTAAGAATATATAAGAGTTAGGTTGGCTAGATGCTACGTTTTGTCGACTTTGTTTTATGTAATGTAAACTTGGACAATGAATGCGGCATCAATGAAAAAACTGGAATCATTACAGTTGTGGACGTATAGAAGATTTCTGAAAATATCCTGTACTAGAGTTTCACGATATTTGATAAAAATATCGATATTGTATTGATATCGTATCGAAAACCAATACGATACCGATAAAATACATACCTTAGCAATATTAATGTCGATCCGATACTCATTATCTGAAATCAATGTATTGTCGATACGCTTGCCTCGATATTATTGAAAATATCGATTTCGAGAAAAAAAAAATAAAACGCCACAGTTGTTTGATTATATTTTGTGGAATAGGTATTTAGATCATAATTATTTATTACATAAAAGTATAAGTGTGATTTTACACTTGAGTGCATGAACTTGAAATTCTTGAGAGTGAGTAAATGTCTGTTATGATTACACTGTTTATATCATGTGGCATTTGTGGTAATACTATGGAAGTAAGTGATGATGATTCAAGAATAATTTTTAACAAATACTGAATTGCGATTTATTCCGAATCTCCAGGGATTTCCCCTTTATTTTCAAAAGTAGTTTTTAAACAATACAGAATTAGTAAGTATTTGTCGACTTTCAAAGAAGCATTCAGCCATATTCAATCTTTATAAGAATATACATATAAGTTATAAACAATATTCGTAATATTTTTAGAATACCTAATGTCTATTTGCCAAGCATGCAAAGTGGGCATAAAGGGCCTACACAGCTCAGAGGTATAATCCTTTTTATGTCGATATTTTATCGAGTATTGTATCGATATCGTATCGAAATCAATATCAATACGATATTTTAATAGCAAAGTATTGCCGATATCGATTCTCGATACGATACTTCATTGGCATAACCAATACAATACTCAATACTTAAAAAGTATCGATATTGTATCGTATCGTGAAGCTCTATCCTGGACAGAACCCGTCACAAGCAAAGATCATCTAAGAAAGATGAATAAGGAAATGGAAGTCTTAAATTCAATCAAAACCAGAAAATTGGAATATCTCGGTCATTTACACGTGGAGAGAGATACAACTTGCTCCAACTCATTATGCAGGAAAAGATCCAAAGAAAAAGAAGCATAAGAGGACGTAGAATATCATGGCTGCGCAGCCTGAGATAATGGTACGGATGTACATCAAATGATTTTTGTCCGAGCAGCCGTCTCTAAAGTCCAAATAACTATGATGATTGCCGACCTCCTTCGCGGAGATCTCACTTGAAGAAGAATAAACCTATGAATAGATAATATAAAACAAAATATATCTTTGTTCCTTTCAATCTTGTGATCACTGTTTATAAGACTAAACTTATATGTCCTCTTATATGTCTTATTAGTCTTATGAATGTATTCCAACTCAAACGTCCTCACTGTATATCAACTTGTCATGAAGGCAAGAAAAGGAACACAGTCTCTCATGATCTGACTTACAACTTACAAGTGCCGGATGAGGCTTTCGCTCTAAATTGTATCAAAATCAGCATAAATACCCAAAATGAAATAAACAATAATATTTAAATAATTAGGGAATTGTTAAATAAAAAGTTTACTAAAGGTTTTATCATAACTAGATAATAGCAATAATACAAAAATATGAATATTTTCGTAAATATAATGCCTTACGAACAAAAATTATTGACAATCACCACCAGTAGAATAAGTAAGATCTAAGTTATATATCTACGGGGGTTCTACAGCCTCTGCGGCATCCCGAATTTCGATCTCCACGTTTTCGGTCGGTCCATTCTTCCTCATTTATGGCTCTATCTCTGACTATTTCTCTGATTCCTTCTCTCCATTCCAGTGCTGGTCTTCCTCTCATTCTTCTATTTCATAGAACATAGTTTAAAACCTGTTTTGGCCATCGTTCATCATTCATTCGCATCACATGCCCGTATCATAAAAGCTGTTTGGATTCTATTGTATCTACGGCATTGTAGATTCTTATTGTTCTTATTCTTATTTCTTCATTTGGCATGAGATCAAGTCTAGATATCCGACACGCTCTTCTTAGATAGTCCATTTCTACTACTATTAGAAAAGCTTCTCTTCAACAAAATTAGTCACAGTATACTAGAAAATGTCACCATTGAACAAGCTGGCTTGCGTCCTCATCGAAGCTGTACGGACCAAGTTCTGTCATTAACAACTTTTATAGAAGCTAGTTTTCAAAAGAAACAAAAAACAGCAATAGTATTTATAGATCTAACAGCAGCATATGATACTGTTTGGAGACAGGGATTAATATATAAACTGGCCCGTATTATCCCCTGCAGAAAGAATTAACCTCATTGACAACATTCTGACAAGCACAGCCTTACAGGTTATAATGAGAAAAGAGACGAGTATACAGATGAAACTTAAAAATGGCCTTCCACAGGGTTCTGTCCTTGCCCCTTTACTTTTCAGCCTCTATACTGATGACATGCCTGAAACCGAATCTCGAAAGTTTGGGTATGCTGACGACTGGACCCTTGCAACAAGCCACCAATATTTAGAAACTACAGAAATCACTCTCACGAATGACTTGTCAATTCTCAGCGAATACCTTAAGAAATGGAGACTACAACCACGTACTCCAAAAACTGAAGTTTCAGCTTTTCATTTCAACAACAAGCTGGCAAACAGAGAATTGCGTGTGTATTTTAATAACAAGCTGTTGAAACACAATAAATACCCGAAATACCTTGGAGTTACTCTAGACAGAACGCTGACATTCGGAGAACACCTGACGAGAAAACAGCAGCAAAATTGAAAACACACAACAATATAATACAGAAACTCTGCCGATCTACATGGCGGTCCACAGCATTAACTTTAAGATCCTCTGCTCTTGGCCTGATATATCCGGTGGGATAATACTGTGCACCAGTGTGGCTAAATAGCAGGCACACCCACCTGGTCGACACCCAAATAAACTG
Organism: Diabrotica virgifera virgifera; assembly: GCF_917563875.1. Classification (NCBI taxonomy): domain Eukaryota; kingdom Metazoa; phylum Arthropoda; class Insecta; order Coleoptera; family Chrysomelidae; genus Diabrotica; species Diabrotica virgifera. The sequence goes on along the minus strand of NC_065451.1, from coordinate 113,258,510 downwards.
TGCTATGCGTATGATAACAGACATAATTAAGCCCACCCCTACAATGTAGCTACCTACCCTTAGTAATATAGCACCACCCAACCTACGCCGCGAACATGCAGTGTTTAAAGAATATAAAAAAATAATGGAGAGTCGCCAGCTTCTAGTTCACAACGACATCCCCGATATTCTTGGAAACCGTCTCCGATCCAGGTTACCCCCTCTACAATCTGCGCTGCAGCAATCAAACGTTGACTTAAATACCCGACGGAGAGAATATTGGGAAAGTAAGGCAGATCCGCATTACCATAGTCTACCGGACATCATAGAAAAACCTAGCGAATTTGAACGTCCCCGTAAGATTTGGACAGCCCTTAATCGAATTCGAACAAACTGTGGAAGATGCGTCGACTTCCTCTAGATGGGGTAAACTTCCCTCGCCTTCTTGTGATTGCGGCGCTTCAAGACAGACGATCAGTCACATTGTTCAGGACTGCCCACGCGGAGCATACACAGGCGACCTTATAGACTTTGTAATGGCAACCGAAGGGTCAATTGAATATATAAAAAAACTGGACATGTTTGTGATGCATTGTATAATGCATAAATCTAAATATATTCTGTGATGTACTTAAGCCATACGCTAAATAAATAAATCTACTACTTCCAGTTTTTTCTTCTCATTCATTGTCATTTGCCAACATTCAAATCCGTACATTAAAGTTGGTTCTACAACTAACTTGTAGATTGCCATTTTGGTTTAAAAACTAATTTTAGGAGTTTAGTGTTTGTACCACATTTCTAGCCTGTTGTATCGTCTGCTGGATGTCCCTTCCTTCGCTATGACTATCGCTAAGATTTAAATTAATATCCTGAATGTGTACTGACGAATAATAAGAATAAAAAACTCAATGAACGAAAAGAACATGGCCATTTTCCTGGTCTTTATTATTGATCTAAAAAATAATATATACAAACGGAAAGCAAAGTTTGATCAAATGGCTAAATTTTGGTTAGCTATTTAAAATTGGTAAGAAATGTATGAAACCGATTCATAATATAAAATTCAAATGCACTTTCGAGTACACAGTACTAATCATAAGAAGGTAAAAAAGTACCGAGTAAAAAGTATCTATAATATGAGATAACATCATAGTCTAAGAGCTAGTTAACCCTCCGACTAACGGTCGTCCTCTAAGGCTAGAAATTTTTCTAGTGATAATTCATAGCACACCAAGGTTAAAAACCATGACCTGGCAGGCATCAGCGGTGCACGTGTATCTACCAAGTGAATCGAAAAGTGCAAATTTAGGGGGTAAAATAACCTTTCTCCTGTAAGGTTTAAATTTAAGTATGTATTTGAGTTAGTCATTTAGAAGAAATGTGTACAATGACAGGCGATCCTGAAGAGCATAAGACCTTGCCAGGCGAAGGGAAAGATTAGGGGTTTTTCCTAAAATTATTCTTTTTGCATCGAACAAATTTTTTTTGGGTTTTTTGAATCATTCCAAAGAGAAAAGGTCTTTAGTGATTTTTCTCTTAAGTTAATAGTTTTTGTTATATAAGCAATTGAAAATTTTGAAAATTGCGAAATCGGGCATTTTTAACCCTAAATCGGACATTTATCTAAAAATTTCAATGTTGCCAACGTACGTAGATATTTTTTAAACATTGACTGATGAAATCCCGAAGAGTCTTTTGCAATAAAATATCGAAAACCCCTTTGTTTTTTTAATTGCTAATCAAGCGGGCGCGACACTGTAGTGTAAGTGAGGACGTTTGAGTTTGCATAAATTCATTATTTTGAGAATGGGCAAATTTCAAGAGAAATCCTCAGAGAGATCGATTTTTTTTTGTATTAGGACTTTTTGGCATGTACATAATACTAGCGACGTCAACCATCTGGGCGTGATGACGTAATCGATAATTTTTTTAAATAAGAGTAGGGGTTGTATGATAGCTTATTTGAAAGGTTATTTAATTCTCTATACAGTAATATAAATATTAACATAATTATTTATACAGGGTGTACAAAAAAATTTTTTCTTCTATTTGAAAAATTTAATCAAAGTTAATTTAATTAAAAAAAATTTTTTGTACACCCTGTATAAATAATTACGTTAATGTTTATATTAGTGAATAGAGAATTAAATAATCTTTCAAATGAGCTATCACACAACCCCTACTCTTATTTTAAAAAATCATCGATTACGTCATCACGCTCAGATGGATGACGTCACTAGTATTATATATATGCCAAAAAGTCCTAATTTAAAAATAAAAATCGACCTGTCTGAGGATTTCTCTTTAAATTTCCCCTTTCTCGAGATAATGAATTTATGCCAACTCAAACGTCCTCACACTACAGTGTCGTGCCCGCTTGATTAGCAATTAAAACACTAAGGCGTTTCCGACATTGTACTGCCAAAAACTCTTTGGGATTTCATCAATCAATATTTAAAGAATATCTACCTACCTTAGCAACTTTGAAATTTTTAGACAAATGTCCGATTTAGGGTTAAAAATGGCCGATTTCGCAATTTTTAAAATTTTCAATCGCTTATGTAACGAAAACTATTAACTTAAGAGAAAAATCACTAAATACCTTTTCTGTTTGGAATGATTCAAAAAACCTAAAAAAAATTTGTTCGATGCAAAAAGAATAATTTTAGGAAAAACCCCTAATCTTTCCCCTCGCCTGGCA